>NC_052127.1:1783803-1829118 GCF_012273895.1 Zerene cesonia
AGATTCGAAATTCAAATGTAATATTTTTTTATAATTAAGTGTAACAGTATTTATGGCCAGACTAAGTATATAACTTTATTATTCTCAATGTAGCTAGCTAGTCTCAAATATGTTTGAGAACAACAAAATTGAGGACGTACAAAGAAATGTACCGATTTTTGAGAAACTATGAACTTAATAAACGTTTAATACCTACTGCAAAGAAAGTTAATGTAATAGCATAAAACCACGTACATTTTATGATAAGAAATTAAACGTGTACTATCATAGGTATCATAATCTTGAGAAATTGTTAATAGATACGTCATATTGGGTAAAGTTATTTCGTAATACTTTCATATTAATGTAATAATGTAAAACGTAACCGTAGAGTTATAAATTTAGAATTAAAAATTAATATCACTAATTTTTATTTATATTAAGCCTCTTTTCTAATAGAAAACTTCTTTAAAACACCTACTTACGACGATAATGAATTTGTATTTGTGTCTTCTGTGTGTTTGTATGTTTGAAAATACGCAACGGTATTCTGATAATCTATTTTATGTTTATGTAGTATTTCGTAACATATTGCAATGAATTGGTAACATCCTATCCTACTAATAAAATAAAAGTTTGTAATGATGTTTGTGTTTGTTGCTCTTTCACGCAAAAACTACTGAACCGATTGCAATGAAATTTGGTACATAGATAACTGGACAACTGGAATAACATATAGGATAATTTTATCCCGATATTCCTACGGGAAACGGACTTACGCGGGTGAAACCGCGGGGCGCAGATAGTGTTTCATATTCATCATCATTTCATATATAACTTTATTATTCTTACTTACTTACTTAATTTAATCGAAAAAAATCACAAATTCAGCTACATTTAATTATCTATACGCTATATAAATAATTTCACTTCCTCATTATCTAATAACACACAAAATTCTCCCATTACTATCAAGGTTACAGATTAAAATAAATAAATTAATTAATTCAAGAGGTACAAACATGCCTTGATACCATATCTGCATAATTAATCTATGCTATGTCGCAAGTCGCATCTCGTATACTTATGCAACCTTTCTCTATTACAAAACTGCTTGACCGACATTCGTTTTGCAATATTATGTAATAGTGCCGAAGTAAGTCAAGTTAAAATACTTAATTCATACTTACAAAGTTAATTTTTGACCCAGCAAAGCGAGAACGATGTGATGAGAGGCAAAGATTAACCGGAAATAATTTAAAAGGAAAAGTTACAGTGTTTTTTATTTGAAACTATCTGCGCCCCGCGGTTTTACCCGCGTAAGTCCTTAACCCGTAGGAACTTCGGGATAAAAAGTTGCCTATATGTTATTCCATTAGACCAGCTGTCTACGTACCAAATATCATTGCAATCGGTTCAGTAGTTTTTGCGTGAAAGAGCAACAAACACATACATCCTTACAAACTTTCGCATTTATAATATTAGTAGGATAGTAGGATAAAATATGTGTGTACCTCTAAGAAGTAATCTTTTGAATAAGTAAATGGCTGTCGGAGAAATCCATGAACATCTTCGAATATACAAGAAAAGTATATACAGTTCAACACAGAAGATCCTTCTTTTTTGAAGTCGATTACAAAAAATATTCGTAATGATTTTCTGTTTTCCTAATGAATACATAGTGTGATTAACAAACATTATTACACCACAATTCGAAATATCTACAAAATAAAAAATGACTAATTTTAATTACGTCAACGGTGTCACGGTCGTCCAGAATATTATTAATAATAATTCCTTAATAACTTCGAAGAAAGTGAAATGAAAGCAAAAGGTATCCTGAATCCGGCTTACATCCGCGAATAAATGTGGCCGGCTGTCACACCGAAGTTTTTTTTGTAAAACAGTTATGAAAGATAGGAAATATATTGATTTCGTTATAGCTGGGTTTTGAGATGATATTAGTATAGTATAATATGAAATTATTAACTTTCTTGATAAATTTATTAGATTTGAAAAATAAAAAAATTTGAGTAATAGAATTATTTTTCTTTCACCGTCGTATTTCATTAGTACTCTGAATTTTTATTATCCGTATCCTTACCTTTTCTATATAATATAATATATAAGATATATTGAAAACTTTAAATTGTCACAATAAATTTGATAAACTCATCAAATTTACCTCAAACAACATAATTAGTGAACATTAAAAAAAAACCACCTAGCATCCTTAAATTAAATATCATCGAGATATAAAAAAACATTTATTCACTGTCGGACAATATAAGAAAACATTGAAACAGCATTTCAGATTAAAGGATTTCTAGTATTTCTCCTAGCTAGTGTTATCAAATCACAGTTATCGATTATTATTTTTTAAACATGTGTACGCCTAAACACCTTGCAGCCGCGCTTTAATTCGAGGGAATCTTGTTTTTGTAATAGCAGGCAACTGAGCTGGTGGTTCAACTGATGATAAGCTTTAGACACCGCCATGGACAGTAATTGCATAGATACGACCGTAGCGAACGCGTTGCCCGATTTTAAGGGATAAAGGACAAGGAAAGGATTCACAGTTTAAGGAAGAGGATATTATAAACGCGAAAGTTTGTAAGTATGGATGGATGTATGTATGGAAGTTTGATAATTTTTCAGGCAAAAACTACTGAACCGATTGCTATGAAATTTGTTACGTAGACAACTGGATTAACACAAACGCAATTTTTATCCCGATATTCCGGGATACATACTTACGCGGGTGATACCGCGGGGCGCAGCTAGTACAATCTAATACTGTGCGATAAGATGGCACTATACAGCGAGAGCTGATATATCACTCCCACACAAAGATATTTTCGATATTATAATATAATTATATTATAATATCTAAATATATCATATATTATAATAAATCGATGACGGTGTAACAGCCGGCCGCACGCTGTAACGGCATTTTTCTGAATCATCCTGGCAAAAGTGGGTCGTTCTGAGTTTTGTGCTGCCCTCAAAAATTTCACGTGATTTTAGACATGGCTTCGTCTTGTATCCTTGTGTTGTAACTGTTTTTGAATAAAGTTTCATAAAACTATCTGCGCTCCGCGGTTTCACCCGCGTAAGTCCGTATCCTGTAGGAATATTGGGATAAAAAGTTGCCTATATGTTATTCCACTTGTCCAGCTGTTTACGTACCAAATTTCATTGCAATCGGTTCGGTGGTTTTTGCGTGAAAGAGTTACAAACGCAAACACGGCCTTAAAAACTTTCGCATTTATAATATTAGTAGGATAGGACTAGCAGGGTATTAGTAGGATTTATGAAGCGATAGCTCGATTCTATTTAAAATTATTATAAGTATGAAAAGATAGTTAATGTATGTAGTAATTTGTGATGAGTAGTTATTCGTCAGTTGAACGAATTTAAATTAAAGTATTATTAAAAACTACTATGATGCTTGGATCTAATAAATTACTAAAAATAGGGTTTTTTCAATTGATAAAGTGATTCAAGAGGAAGGTTTACACGTATATATCGTGTATTATTGTACCCGCAGCAGGTGAAGCATTTCTTTTATTTAAATGGTAAAAAAATAAAAATAAAAATATGTAATTATTTTTACAAAAATCTAGGCCACCTCCAAATTTTTAGAATTAAGTAGACCAAATTAAAATAGAAGACGTGTTCATGTCTTCCAGCGTCCAAATGAGGAAAGTAAAAAGTTATGAGGTAACGAACAACTGCATTGCTAACTTCCTCCTTTTTTGAAGTCGGTTGAAACTTGATATGTATCTTTATCCTTTTGGCGCTAAAGAATCTGTAATCATAATAACAAAAAAATACTATTTTTTTGTGTTTGATTTTTGGTGAGTATTATACATTTAGAAATTAAAGACTTTAACGGATTTTAAACGGAAGACTGACTCCCCGTGACCACGCTCGCTGTAAAGTGTTCGAAACGTCTGTTTAAATAATATAATGAATAAATCGCGTTTAAAATCCGTTAAAAATTCTTTAATTTCTACATCTGTCAACGATACAGAAGTATATGACATTGAAACGATTTCAAAATTTCTTTCACCGTCGGATTAGATATGTGATCCCTTAATGTCATGGGTGCCTGGTCCCATAAAATTTTATCCATAAATTACGGGCCATTCAGATTTTTGTTTAAAAAACATACTTTATAATTAATACTGAGCAATTTTATAGGGGCTAAGTTCATAATCATGACAGAATCAATATATAGAATAGACAATAGACAGAATCAATAAAAAGAATAAATATATAGAATCATGACAGGAAATACAGTGGCGTAGCTAGAGGGACAAGGGCCCTGGTGCATAGGGAAAGAATCGGGCCCTCCTCCCCTCTTTCCGCCTTCCTCCCCTCTTTCAAAGCTGAGGTTAGAGAGCCCCCCGAGCTCCGGGGCCCTGGTGCACTGCACCCCCTGGCCCTATGAGGAAATACAATGTAATCAATAATGTACTGAAAACTTCGATCCACTTTTTGTTCGCGATTTCTAACCACAAAAACGATCCACATAGTCGTGTCAAAGATTTCATAACAACCGTCATAAGGTTCCGAATCTCTTTCAGCGGAACAACCTAAGAACTTCCATTGAGTCGTGTAACGTTATAACTCTCAAATATATTTATGAAAACTTTATCCTTAAGTCAATCGGATAAGTTCTAAAATCGTTCGTCAAAGGAATTTCATTCGAAACCTTTTTCAACTCAAATGCTTACTTCGACATAGTTCCATCTGGTATATAACTGCAAGCACTTTACAACTTTAAGTGGTTGTAATAGAGTACAATTTGTAATGAGTTTGTACCAGTAAATACATTTGTATGCGAATAATTTGCTTGCCCTACAATGAAAAGTGAAAGTACAAGCCGCGTCGCGGGCGGAGCGCGGGGGGAAGGGTATGCGCCTGAGCAGAATAGAATGTAAATACGGATTTTGGCGTTTGATGACCCGCACATCGTTGGATTATGAAAACGAAAGCCCCTTGATGTCATGCGTGCCTAGTACCTATTTTGTATTCATAGCAAATAAACAAATTATTTTTATAGGTATTTTTGCGCCTTTATTTATTTCATAATAGAAATAAAATAAACTGTTCTTTTATAACTTTGAATGAATGAATAAATTATCTAGTGCCTCCTATAATTTTTTTTTTTTTGTTTTAAGTGTTTTTTATGTACTTAACATATTATGGTGGGTCACCTGATGGTAAGCGACCAGCACCACCCATGAAAATTTGCAGGGACCTTATGCCTCTGCAAATTGAGTGTCGACTTTAGTGGATAAGGGATAACCAGAGGATTGACTGGAGGGGAAATAAAGGAAATGATTGGGAAGTTAAGCTATGACATATATTTCCAGGCCAAACTTTTGTTAGGATGGGATACTGTCCCAGGTAATATCACTTTTTAGAAGGGTTCAACAGTTCCTGAAATTATAAATTACGAGACAATCTGGAATAATTGTTAATTAATTGGAGAGTAAACCCATGTTGTGGATAAACGTACCTCTCGGTTCTCCAACCCTAGGGATTTACTGAGAATTCATTTAAATAAATTATAATAATAATAAATTATTTATTTCAGAGAAACAAGGACCATCAGTTTTTAAAACAATTATACAAAAAGATATTTAAATAATACATGACCAATTTTGGATTGCTTAATAATTTTAAAAACAAAAATAAGAAAAAAAAAAAACAAAATATATTATCATTGTCTCACCAACACATAAATAAAATGTTTGAGACAATTTTTTGCGATACTGCGTTTAGGATTCCGCTGGGACTTGCCTCTGAAGTAATGAAGCGGTTTTTTCGCAAAGTGGCATAAAAATAATTTCTGTGAGCCTGCGCAGACATTTCAGACGCTAAACAATGCCGCAGCGAACCCAAAAGCATCCTAAATACATTAATTTCTTCACATTTTTTGAGTTATCTTTTAAATAATGTTTAGTGGCATTCGTTCTTCTACTTAACTACTCAAGTTACTTAAGTTATTCAAAATAACTACCAAGGTTAATGTGATTATGTCATGAGGTAAAAGCATTTCACATTAACGTCACCAATTTAATAACCAGCAGGATCTGGCATCTTATCATACTCACCATTAGTCATCATAAGCACTGAAAATATAATACTGGTCATAGTGATAGTGTCATCTATTTATCATCCTTGTTCAATTTTATTCCAATATGCAATAGCAGGGGCATCCGTATCGTTAAGGCCTAGGTCAGATATCCTCTGTGTACCATAAAATAAGGATTAAAATATTTGATATACACACAAAATAAACTAAAAAATGTTTTAGGATTCTGGGATACTAGGTAGATAGAGGATACTAGTATACCCGGCCACGCGTTGCTGTGGCTGAATAATCATTAAACATATTAAGATTATAAATTATTGGGATAATTAATTGAAATAAAAACTACCCCGTATCTTAAGTTAGACCAAATTACACATAATTAACCAAATCTCATGAAAATCGGTTGAGTTGGTGAAGAGTTCATTGGCAACATACACCATGACAATGGATTTTTATATATTAAGGATAGGATAACTTATGAGAATTAATAAATTAATAACGATTTCGTTAAAAAGCTAGATACTAGGTCAACATAATCAATTTTTGCAAAGTACCAGGCTATCAGAACAAACAAGGAGTTCTTGCTTCAATTGCTTTGGGAACAATCCCACGAGACCCGACCGTATTGTGCGAGGATTCGTTGCAATGGACCTTATTACAGTGACATAAGGGCTAAATTATATAAAGTGTAATTAGATAATTATTTCGTTACGTAATATGAAATACTTAGATGGTGTATAATAAGCGCAGATTTCATTTAAAGTTACTGAACTGTCCAAATATACTCAAACAGCTATAGGCTATCCCTGTGAGCTGAGAAATATAAAAAAATAAAATACATATGGCTCAATAGTTTTTTTAGCATATTATTTTTTTTTAGTAAAAAACTATTGAGCAGTGGTGGCTCAGCGGTGCGGATATCGGATTTAAAATAAGTGTGGGGGTTCGAGAGCAGACGAGATTTCTAGATACAAATTGATTTTTAAATTAATCTGATCATGTAGATAACAGTTCGAAACGGTGAAGGAAAACATGAGGAAACCGGCATGTCCAAGAATCAAAAGTTCGACGACATGTGACATCTGCCAACCCGCACTTGGCCAGCGTGATGGACGGCCTGTGTCCCAGCAGTGGGAACATATATGGGCTGATGATGATACTTTTACCTGCAAATAAACAGAAATCTATAGACTATGTAAAGAATAAGATTTTTTACTGCTGAAAGTATTTTCAAATCGATTAAAAAGATCCTTCATTACTAACTCACAAGCGATAAGAGCTTTCTGGAGTATTCTAGAGTATTCTCGAGTATAAAAACTAGCATTGGAAATATATTACACAGTGTATGTAAATCTCTAATTTATTATACTAGCTGACTGCCTTACTATAATCATTGGAGGGTATGAAAAATAGATGCTGGCTGATTCTCAGACTAACCTGATATGCACACAAAATTTCATCAGAATCAGTCCAGCCATTTTGGAGGATTATGGTAACTAACATGAGATACGAGAATCCTACTAATATTATAAACGCGAAAGATAGTAAGTATGGATGAATATATGTATGGATGTATGTTACTCTTTCACGCAAAAACTACTGTACCAAATGAAATTTGTTATATAGCTAGATAGCTAGAATAACACATAGGCAAACTTTTTATTCCGATATTCTAACGGGATGTATCCCGTAAGTCTGTAGACTTACTCGGGTGAAACCGCGGGGCGCAGCTAGTTTTGTATATATAGAAATGTAACACTGTGGAGATGACAAACATACTAACAGATTAGACAGAACTTTGTTATTGGAATATTGTAATTAATATTATAGACTCAGAAAAAGCTGCCTCAATTTAAAGAAAATTTCGGAAACGTACAGACTGTTTCAAATTATATTATTAGATAATCAGTTGGCCTAAAAGTAAAACCTGTAAAAATTAAACGTGGTTGCCTGGAAGAGATCACTTCTAAGTGATAAGGCCGCCAAACAAATTGTACGCTTTATTATAATCATTATTATTATTAGTTTTCTTCTATGTACAATCTTGTTGAAGAGTTAAATAAATAAATAAATAATAAACTAATTAGTCTACTAATTAGTTAAACCAAAAAATACATGGAGTCGCCATCTTGTTTCAAATTACCGATCGTTTACGTGACGTGTCTTTTTTTATAACAGGCACTATTTTTCTATGCAGAAGTGCAACGTCCGAGGGTAAGGGCCTAAGGGCCTTCACCTCGGTGAAAGTACCAGATCGGTGCATCTCGCATTTGGTTCATTCACTTTGTTTGGAACAGGGATCCGTGGAGCCGCTGTGTGATTTGTATTTTATATTAAGTTGGAAATACAGGTATTGATTTTCTTGAATCAGTGTATTTAGATTTATTGTTGATCGTGATTATTTAATATTTCTATATAAGCACAAAAATAGAGTTAAACATGTTTAAAAAGCATATTTTTCTTTTAAAAAATAATAATTATAACTAAAATATGTATAGAAATATCATTCAATTTGTTAATAATGTTACAAAAATACACACAAATATTATAAAATAGTCCTTACCAACAAAATACAAACTTACATCTTTGCACTGATCCATATTAACTAATTTTCATTACTGTAACAAATTGCAACTTGATAGCAGTTTTTCTGCTGATGTTAAAAAATATATGTGATGACTAATTTAATCTACCGTCTCTACAGATTCCCTGTGCCCAATTTCCAAGGCTGTCAGGCGGAAGAAAGCTCGGAAAGCGACAGTGGAATCCACAGGCGCCTGCGCAGCCTCGGGGCATTTCTCTATGATTGTTCATTCGTGAACTTGAATATAGTCACATAATTTAAATGATTTTTTAACGTAATTAATATATCTTGTCTTAATAAATAATACGAGTGCGCTCCGCGGTTTCACCCGCGTAAGTCCGTGTCCCGTAGGAATATCGGGATAAAAAGTTGCCTATATGTTATTCCAGTTGTTCAGCTACCTACGTACCAAATTTCATTGCAATCGGTTCAGTAGTTTTTGCGTGAAAGAGCAACAAACACACACACATCCTTACAAACTTTCGCATTTATAATATTAGTAGGATGTAGGATATTGCACGAATCGGTAATTAATTTAGATAAAATAGTAACTATATACATAATATTATTTGTTGTTTTAATTGTATATAACGATGCAATTTGAAAGTTATAAAATAGCATTCATTTTATATTATTAATTGTTGAATCTTTAATTGTCTATATTAAAAAAAACCAAGCTGTCTGTAGTAAGGAAATCTGAAATTAAGTACCCAAATTTTCTACTGCAAAACCAAAACCTGGGGTTCAAGCTAGCCAGCTTATAATAAGATCCTTAATGATCACTTTCACTGACATTTCATATATTACTATCATTAGAGAAGCATTATATCGAAACCTGTTTATCCTTCAATCTTATTATGATCAATTTATAATCATTACTGTAAGTATTATTAAGTTATTACAACAAACTAAACGTTTTCGTCATTAAATCTCACGTAGAAATTAAATAATCTATTATTCTATATATCTTGACAGTTTTTTTGTATGTCTGTGCACGCTAATAACAGTAACAACTGGAGCGATTTCGAAAATTAATTCACCGGCAATTCATAGGCTTTAATATCTACCATAGCCGAAGTCAGGGCGGACTATTTGTAAAATACATTTTATTATAGAAAATTATTAGACTAGTGCTTGCTTCTTTTATACTACGTGTGTGTGTGTGTGACCCTTTCTTTTTATCTAGGTATCTTGGAATTAACGTTAATCAATAAATCCCATCAATATCTGTTCATCCTAAATAACATCACATCATAATATAACATCACGACTTTGAAAATAATGAAATATATAACAAACCATATGTAACCCGCGGCGTTTCTCGCCTGGTACCCGGGTAAAAAGATGTCTATGAGCTAACCCACGCTATCTATAATCTATCTCTGTACCAAATTTCATATAGATATGATAAGCTGTGTTCGAGTGAAAGACTTACAAACATCCATCCATCCTTACATCCATACCTACAAACTTTCGCGTTTACAACATACTTGCTTAGGTTTAATAGATGTTATGCATATAAACTTTTCTCTTGAATCCCTATCTATAAAAAAACCATCAAAATTCGATGTATAGTTTTAAACTAAACAAACATACAGACGCGAGAAGCGAGTTTGCTTTATATAGTGACGTAGAAGAAATAAATGAATATGATAGGATAAATCGTGCTTTAAACCCGTCAAACGCATCTAAACAGTGCAAGGGTGAAAGCCACTATTCCAGCTCGAGCCTGTTTACCAAAACTGCATGGATAATGTCATCGCAGGTCACCGACGGGTACGGGTACTGACGAAATGTGACCTATCTAGATCTTAAATATATTATATGTATCTATTAAATATTGTTATTGATTATTTTATGATTTTTTTGTTTATTTTTTATATTTTATAGCTTTTGTTTGTTTTGTGAGGTTTTAAACAGATTATAATGACTGTTGTGATATTTTGCTAAGGAGACAGATTTATTTAATACGTCCTTTAATATATATAAATCAAATGTTAAAATACTTAAGTGCAAAACGAAAATTGTATTCTGTTTTTGATATTTTTTCATGAGAACTAAACATGTAATGCTTTGAGGTAAAACCTGTAAATTACTAGTTAAACTAAATATTTTCGTTCTGTTTTGTGGATGTGTCTTTCTAAGCCTTTTAAATCTATTTAAAATGTTATTTATGGCTATAAACGCATGATTTTTATTAATAACGATTATAGATGTCAATAGCTTAAATGAAAATCACTTATATTACTAATGAGAATTAGGTAATATATAGAGTTATATTATCTGTGGTTATATGTAAAATAATTAACAACATATTTTCTCCTGTATCGTTTTTACCTAAAACCTCAATATTATTATTTATTTTAATTTTAAATTGCATTTACGTGTTTTATATTTCCAAAATAAAAAACATTCATTTCTTTTATTTATATTAAATTTTTCTAGCAAATAAACAAAAAATAAACTAAGCGCTTTATAATATAACCTCTCACTTATCTTTAAACAGATTTTTAAACTTCAAATTCGCCATTTATCTATTTACGTAAACATTATCTCTGACTGTACGCACCACGCGCGACGCCGGGGTCACTGACCGTACCGCCTCAACTACTGAACTATGTTAAAAGCCTTATCTTAAGCTTTTGAGCTTGAAGTTAACACCCTAAAGACATATTTCATTTATCGTGATGTTTTTAATAACTAATCTTCAGATATAAAAAAACATAGTTCAAATTTGTGAATGAGACATAATAGAGAAACATAATGCTTTCGGCAAATCAACAGTTTTGTTGTGAGTTTGAACCTAGAGATAGATTTATATCCTAATCAGTCAATAGTATAAAGGAAAGTCGCTTCCCGCGACTGTATGACTAGCTAGACCTATATGTATGACTAGCTACGCCCCGCGGTTTCACCCGCGTAAGTCCGTATCCCGTAGGAATATCAGGATAAAAAGTTGCCTATATGTTATTCCAGTTTTCCAGCTATCTACGTAGCAAATTTCATTGCAAACGGTTGATTAGTTTTTGCGTGACAGAGCAACAAAACACACACACATATCCTTACAAACTTTCGCATTTATATGTCGGCGCAAAACACGCCGACAATTATATGTCGGTCCTATTAGTAGGACTAGTAGGATAAAATCCGTAAAACTTCTCCGAATTTAACGCATACAAAGCCGCGGTCAAAATCTAGTTTTATTATAAAATACTTATAAACAAATAACAGTTGTGAATTACTTACCAGCCATTCTGGAAAGTAAATAAATTTCTTATAAAATCCCCATTCAATAAATATTCAGGTGCCAATGACGAATTTACAAAGAAAACTTTGCAATTTTGTCTGACGCTACATTCTGCGAAAGGTCATTGTTGGTGGTCTGCTGACGGTACCGATTCTGCATCCATTGAACATTTAAAGACCTTTTTTCATTCGATTCCCTTTCCGGTGACCTCTTCTCCTACATAATATTTTAAATGAGAAAGTTTGTAAGGATGTGTGTGTTTGTTACTCTTTCACGTAAAAACTACTGAACTGATTGCAATGAAATTTGGTACGTAGACGGCTGGACAACTGGAATAATATATAGGCAAGTTTTTATCCCGATATTCTTAAGGGATACGGACTTACGCGGCGAAACCGCGAAGGGCAGCTAGTGTTTAATAAATCGGTCTCTTTCTTCTTTATGCCTAAACCATTGAACCGATTTGAATGAGATTTAGTACAAAGATAGTTTGAGACTCGAGAAAGGACACATTTAGTTTATACCGGAAAATCGCTAGCACGAGAACTACGCGGGGTTTATCTATATTTTCCTTTGAAAGCTGAAATCGGAAATCTTGTTAACCTATATGAAATATCTTAGTTTAAAATAACTTAAACACCCTTAAAAAACGAAAATAACTGAATCTTCTCACTTTCTCGTTTACACAGTAAGCGTAGGGCAGTTATTAAAAGTCTAAAATAAAACATGATCATCGAAATCGGTTCATCCAGTAAAACTAATGAGGTAATAAACAAAAAAAAAACATTAACAACCGAATTGAAGACCTCCTTTTGGTAGTCGCTAAATGGTGATGTTTGACGTTTCGTTAGTTCAAAGATTAATTCTTGATCAATATGTTTCCGTTATTGTATTAATATAACGAAAGTATATATATCGTTAATTCATTAATTAATTAACGAAAATACATTAATTAAGTTAATAATTAATTTTTAGTGAACTGGGATCTTAACAATCAATGACCTCTATTGACATTGTTAAATGCTACACCTGGGTTACCGTGACGCTTTAAAGCAGTACTAATTCCACTGTGGGAAAAGAACAGGTCTTGTAGCGTCGTCACTTGCCCACACTTGATTTAAGACTGCTTTTAGACTGCTTTAAGACGTAATATAATGGTAGTTTCCCCCATGGCCCTATCTATTCATCCCTTGATGATAAGTGGACACCTATTATAACCAACCAATACTAGTTGTAACTCACGGCGTTACTCTCTTGATATCTGGATAAGAATTCCCTACTAATCCTACTAATATTATTAATGCGAAAGTTGGCGAAGATGGATGTATATGTGTATGTTTGTTGCTTTTACACACAAAAACTGCTGAACCGATAGCAGTGAAATTTGGTACGTAGATAGATGGACAACTGGAATAACATATAGGCTACTTTTCATCCCGATATTCCTAAGAGATACAGACTTACGCGGGTGAAACCGCGGGGCACAGCTAGTATTATAAATGCGATAGTGACTGTCTGTAAAATTTGTGGTTATATACGCGGAACTGCGGGGCACAGCTAGTATAGACCTGTTTAGATTTACTAGTTTAATATTATGTTATCTGTGGTTTTACCAATATCACTCGAACCAATCGCATGCTACATTATTAAAATTAAAATTTCATCGTTACATGTAAAACTGCTGAACCGATCCAGCTGAAATATGGCATGCAGATAGATGTTACGATTGAAGCGATCTGCTAAGAATCGATTTTGACTCTACCCTTAAGGGTATAAAATAGGGGATTCTAAGCTGGGTTTTCTAAGTTCAAATTCTAAGGGGGGTCTAAGCTGGGTAACAGCTTTTAATTTATTACTTTTATACCATTGAAATGCTTTATTAAAAAAATCTCAGCTTCTATATGTATAAAAATGCATTCAAGTTCTTTATATAATGAAATAATTTATTTATCAAACCAAAAAGAAAACTCGGATGATATAATAATAATTAATGGATTTCGTAATTATTGACCGTGACAAAGAGATTCAGTTATTTCGCCGAGAAATGGACACACGTCATTGTCACGTAATAAGTAGGCTAAGAGCTGTATAACAATTCATTGACATGTTTTTTTTTTATACAAATGAAGAACGGACTTATTGAAACAATTTAAATATTAATATTATTTTTATACTTTTAGATATGTGATATGTATTTAACTGAAATTATATCAAATTAACTGTCAAAATATTAAATTATTTCGTCACTGACAATACTGAAATGAATTTAAATAATCACTTTAAAACAATCTCTTAGGAATAGGTTGTTCTACTTAAAGTATTTAGTACTATAACTACGGTTTTATTGAATGTGTTCATCACGAACGGAAAATGGCGGAGGAAAACTATATTTTTAATATTAGTTTTATTTTTGTATTTAAATAGACTGATTAAACTGTTCCAAACAAAACTTCGGTTCAAAAATTTAAACCTAGAACTTATTAGACTTTTAGCAATACACCAATTCCGAAAAATATTAAAGAATTCAAATTAAAATAGTAATAAACTGGCTGCTATAACTAAACGAAAATTCATCAAATTATAATCAGCATCTCTTACGCTACAGCAGCAATCAGATAGCCATAAAAAGGCATTGCTACAGGGTGTTATATAAGTTGCGATTGTCGAGCAACTTCATAACTAGACCGGAACGTAGCTTAATATACAGGGTGCTTGAAAAATTTTAATTATTTATTTTTGTAGCAATGGCGTGTGTAATGCAATTTTAAAATACATTTTATGATTTGAAAGAGAAATTTATGTAAAACTTAATTTTTATTGAATTGAAAACAGACCTAGTACACTTCTAATAACTTTTAATAGTGATTGGAAATATTATAAGAGTTATAAGAAGAATTTCTATAAGAGATTTCTTGTATACAATGACTAGTACCCCAATGCTTAGTCTAGTATTTTACTACAACCTCAGCATTTAGGAGCATATTCTAAAACTTCTACTCCTTTGAATTTTTACTACAAATGGAGTGGATTAAGAACTATTTTAAATTTATTTTCATTTTTAAAATTTTTAGAACACCCTGTACACAAGCTATCTCAGATCGCAACCAGTTTTACGCAAGAGCGTGCAAAATGGCGATCACTTCCTCCACGCTTTATGTCACTGCCCCACTTGTGGGACACTATTTTTGCCAATAAGATAATTTATTGGTCGGCTAGGTTTTGCTGATTTTTTGCCGAGCTAATAGAGGAATGAGTTTGTACAAGAGACTTAGCTCTTATACAGGGTGTAGTAATTTGTTTAGTGTTTATGTTAAATATATATTAAAGTCAAAGGTAACTGACTGACTGACTGACTGACTGACTTACTGATTGACTGACTGACTGACTGACTTACTGATTGACTGACTGACTGATATAGTGATCTCTCCACGCACAGAACATACTACTAGACAGATAGGGCTGAAATTTAGCATACAGATAAATGTAATAACGTAGGCATCCGCTAAGATTTTGATAAATTCTATCCCAAGGGGATGAAATAGGGGATAAAAGTTTTTACCATGAAAATTGAAAATGACCGTGCGGACGAAGCTGCCGGCAACAGCTAGTTTAAATAAAGTTTCAGTGACTTGGATATATTAAATCGAAAAACGCTTGAAGCCGTGACGCGACGTGATGATGTCTCGCGTAGTATATTCTAAGAATCTTTATATATAAGACAGCATTAACATCAGATTTACTGCATGATTTTGTGTATTTTACGTTTCACCTGTTATCTACAATGGTCTATAGTACTAAGAGATGTATGTTTTGAAAAGACGCAAGACCGGTTTTCAAATTTAAAAGAATTTTAAAAGAAATTGGAGCTCCACGAAGCGTGGTTGCTTCCTGTAGATATAAGAAGATGATCTGGTAAAAGTAAATCCTCATAAGTAGCTGCGGTACTTTCTTATCATCATGCTACTAATATTATAAATGCGAAAGTTTGTAAGGATGTGTGTGTTTGTTGCTCTTTCACGCAAAAACTGTTGCACCGATTGCAATGAAATTTGTTACGTAGACAGATGGATAACTGGAGTAACATATAGGCAACTTTTTATCCCGATATTTTTACGGGATACGGACTTACGCGGGTGAAACCGCGGGGCGCAGCTAGTTATTTTATAACGAAAAACAGTACAGTAATTTGAACTAAAGTCATCTTTTTCGTTGATTTATACAACAAAACAAACAGAAAATATAGTGAGTTTTATTGATGTCTAAGCTATTATCAAAGAAACATGCATTATTTTATTATTACGTGAATAGTCACGTGTGGGAATGTCGACGATCCTCGCTTAGGTTAACGCCATTTATAGATAATATTACGTTTTAATTTCTTTTTTTTACCATAACATTAGTTGCCTATGCAGTTGTTTTTTTTTAAATCCTCCAAAAAGTTTTGAAATATTACAAAAAAATTAATATTTTCTTTTGCTATTTTTATCATTCAAATATTTAAAAAACGTATTTAATGCAATTAATTGATACATTTACATTCTTCTGGTCTTCTGGTTTTTTTAAGTGGGGAAATCTTGCATAGATACCCACGGCCTCCGGAGATAAAGCCGCGGTTTATGTCGGATTCCTACCGACCAAAACCCCACTGTGTTCCGTCGAGCCGCTTTAGAGAAGGGGCCATGGGAGCTGATTATAATTTGTCCGCCACCTCTGGTTTTCACCTACTACGCCGGTTTTCTATGGGGGTGTGGTACTTGCCCGGTACGAACTATATATGAGAAGGTGTTCGACAACCACATATATCTATACTAATAATAATAATATAATAAAGCTAAAATTTTGTTTGTTTGTTCTTTGAACCCGCTGATCTCAATAACTACTGGACTGATATCGAAAATTCTTTCACCCTTGGATATGTGCATGATCCCTTGGGACTGTATTACAATATGTAACACGGGCGAAGCCGGGGCGGAAAAGCGTCATTACCCTGAGTAATAGTAATTTGTTGTTTTTTCTTTGATTTTTTAATAATTTATTTTATATATCATTTTAATTTGGATACTAGATACCAATGTGCGTGTTACACATCTATTTAGAATGTACGTGTGTTTAAATGTATGCATGTATGTTCATTTCTTCTGACTGGCACTCCAACAAGGGGCTACTGAATATCAGCGCTGCGCATTACGCTAAGCACATCCTGAGTAGTTACCCATTTTAGCACTTCACTGATTAAGTACCTGGATGACCGAGCTTGGCTCGGTATTTTTTTTATAAACTGTGTTTTTTTGGAAATTATATTTGAGTATTATTATTCGCCAATAGATGTCAGGAAGAGTCATAATAAATTGGGACTACTCAAACGCCTCCTATTTGTTAAAAAAGTAAGTTTAAGTCGATAAAACACGAATAAAACACGAATGTGACATTTTCTAAAAAAGATTCCTAGCTAGATCGATTTATCGCCCCCGAAACCTCCTATATACTAAATTTCATGAAAATCGTTGGAGCCGATTCCGAGATTCCAATTATATATATATATATATATATATATATACAAGAATTGCTCGTTTAAAGATATAAGATTAGTTATAATCTATCTTTTAGTATTCGATTAGTAAAGATTTCACAAACTTCATTAAGTGCTATTAAGAATACATTCTTTCTTTCTAAGTGACTTTCAGTTCGTCCCGGGTTCGCCCGTGTTACATATATAACCTACTAGCTTTTCGCCCGCGGCTTCGCCCGCGTAGAATTCGCTTATATCGCGCGACACGGTAAGGAGTATTTTCTTCGCATCAAAAAGTGTGGTTTGTTCTTTCCCACGTTCATCTCCATCTTTATACCAAGTTTCATCAAAATCGGTTTGACAATAACGAACTTTCATACAAACTTTCATCCCCTCTTTCAACCCTTTCTACCCTTTTTTCGCGATAAAAAGTATCCTATGTTCTTTCCCAAGTTCATTTCTATCTTCATATCAAATTTTGTAAAAATCGGTTCAGTGGTTTAGGCGTGAAAGCGTAACAGACAGACAGACAGACAGAGTTACTTTCGCATTTATAATATTAGTAGGGATTTCACTCAGCGATATTGTAGGTTCCTAATGGCGAAAGAATTTTAAAAATCGGTCTAGTAGTTTTTTAGTTTATCCATTACAAACAAACAAAAAATACATATTCTTCGTCTTTATAATAATAACACTGTATATATATTTCCTGCATATTTATTGAATAAATACGATATTAGGCAGTGGAGGCTCAGTAGTGAGGACCTTGGACTTAAAATCTATAAGTAGGGGGTTCGAGACCAGGCGAGCGGGCAAGAAATAAATTGATTTTTTAATTTTTCTGCGCATCTGGATAATATCAGACGAAGGAAAACATAGTGAGGAAACCGGCATGTCCAAGAATCAAAAGTTCGACGACATGTGACATCTGCCAACCCGCACTTGGCCAGCGTGGTGGATTATGGCCTGAACCCTCATAGGAGGCCTGTGTCCCAGCAGTGGGAACCTGTATGGGCTGATGATGATGATACGATATTGGGTTGTAACATAAATTCACAAAGTTTTCGTTACAATATGGATACGTGGAGCATAGGTACAGTACATTCACCTCAGCGGGCATATTATAATCAGTCAATGCATTTTTTATCGTGCACTGATCTTGCAGTTTTTCCTGAAGCGCAGTGATAAAGTTTGCATTGCAAATATTGTGATAACGCGTGCAAATATCGCGTTACTTACAATGTGGGAATGCTAGGAAATATTAGAAATGTCTAGACAATATCCTACTGATCCTACTAATTTTATATTATTATGATGTTTCTCAATTCCTATTATATAAAATTATATTATATTATATTATATTATATCATATTATATTATGTTATATTATATTATATTATATTATATTATCCTACTTAATATTATAAATGCAAAAGTTTGTAAGTATGTGTGTGTGTTTGTTGCTCTTTCACGCAAAAAACTGCTGAACCGATTGCAATGAAATTTGGTACGTAGACAGCTGGACAACTGGAATAACATATAGGCAAATTTTAATTTCGATATACCTACGGGATATGGACTTACGCGGGGCGCAGCTAGTATTATAGTAAAGTTATAGTACTGTAGAAAAGATAACCTTAAAAACGAATTGTCATTTCTTCTTAATGATATTGACTAAGGAAGCGTTCGACTACAATTGCCTACTATTACTACTACCACTAGTAGTATCATGTTATCTGTTCTTCTGGTAAAAGCTAAGAAGTGGACAAAGATGGAGTGTACTTCCCTAGAAGGTATATCCCGTTCGCTCTTTATCAATCTGAATAAATGATTAAGCCAAAAAATATGTCATTTGTGTCTTAGTTATTATTGTGATTAACGACACTACAAGCAGTACCACTAAGAAAAAATAGTCTGAATAAATTTCTTTTGAACTGGACGTTTTTAAAGCGTCAAATGTACAGCTTTGACCGCTACATAAAACTGCATAGGCGTATTTGCAAAACATACACACAGAAATTATGATATCATACAAAATGTACTTTATCTTTTTATAACTCCTCATATTTTTATATATGATAAGGTTTGTATTTAATCTGATATGCACATAGCCTACATCTCAATATATAAAACGCAAAGGTGATTGACTAACTGATCTATCAACGCACAGCTCAAACTGCTGGACCGATCTGGCTGAAAGGTATGCTAAAAGCCACTGCGAATTTGATAAATTCTTCCTATTAAGGGGATAAAATAGATGAAAGTGCGTATTATGAATATTTCAACCACGCGGGCAACAGCTTGTCTCATAATATATATAAAAGGTGTGTTTGCGAATCACACACGATAGAAGTGAAACTTCAGTAAATCGACAAAAGAATGAGATGAGTATATATAAAATATAAAATAGTACGTATATTTCTGTCTCATTCGTTGCCAGCTTCATTCTACACATTTTTGTATTTCTGTCTCATACCTGTCGTTTTTCCGTTGCATCAGGTTTGAAATCACAACGATTCTAAAGAAGTTTCACTTCAAAAATGAATACCTATTTCCCTTGGTCATAGATATAATACCAGCACCACATAATAGCATAGTATTACACTACAATTGTTGGATTTTGCATTTTTTTTTAAGTTTGCCAGAAGAAGGATCTTAACCAAAAAGAAAAGAAAATACTGTCAACCAAAAAAAAAAAATAATGAAAAAGTATGGACAATTCGCGCGAAAACAGTACATCGTCATTGTCAGCTATAAAAGCTAAAATACACACTAGATTAGAGTGAGTAGACACTTTTTACTAACAGAATGAAAGAAATATAATGCAGTATAATTTCATAGAAGAACCTCAGCGGTAATGCTGCATTTCAAGCCATTGTTCTCAGAAGATAGTGAAATAAAATACTTATTATATTGTGCAATTATTATATAGAAACGTCTTGCTATTAAATCTTAAGTGACGCAGTATTTATACAGAACAACAGCAGCATAATTCGTTATTCTTTGATGTCGAATGAAATCATCCATGTGGTGTAGATTATTACCATCAAGCTCAGTATTAAACGATTCTTTTTATTTGAAAAAGCGACATCTGTTGTCAGTGAACATAAAGTGCTACAACGTTGGAAATTTATTTTTGTTTCTCAATCCCAATCATAGAGGGCAGTGTATTACATTTTTTAAAATGTGTTCACAAATATATATATTTTTTATCATTTAATGATAATGCATCGAAAATAATTAATCATTTTGTCAAATAATCGTAATTATAGATTTTTATTGCTCGAATTGTGTCTTAAGGCATTATCGTTTTTATTACAAAATTGCTAATTGTTAATAGCGACATCTAGCAATAAAGGAGCGAACAAGTAAAAGTTGGTAAATTGCTCATTGCTACATATTTGAATGAATTCATAGATGACATCATTTCAAAATGTATATTCATTTTATTTGCTAGCCAGTTCACGGTTATGAATATCTCTAATATATAAAATTCTCGTGTCACAGTTTTCGTTGCCATACTCCTCCGAAACGGCCTGACCGATTTTGATGAAATTTTTTGTGCTTATCCGGTATCTATGAGAATCGGCCAACATCTATTTTTCATACCCCTAAACGATAAGAGTAAGGCAGAACAGCGTTTGCCGGGTGCAGCTAGTATATATATATATATATATATATATATATATATATATATATATATATATATATATATATTATATTGGTAATGTTTTAAAAGAGTAGCAATCATCCATCTATTCACTCGTCCTCAAATTTTTTCACATGTATAAATTACTAGCTTTTGCTCGCGGCTTCGCACGCGTTAATCTCACGATAATAATGTTAGTACCTGACTAGTAAGATATACATCATCTAGTTAAAAATTATTTATTATTTATTTATTTGCATTATAAAATTGGAAGAAAAACACAATTAAAGCACTCATAAACTTAACAAGAATTTACTGTTTCTGAAATTATTTCATATAATATTACATTATGTTCCTTATTCAATTAAGGTACTTCTCAAAGAGAGAGCAGCTTGAAGTAAAACAGAAATATTTATTTGCTTATATAAGCAACCAGAGCTTCAATCGCCTCATCACTGTCCATACTCACATCTCTCTCTCTCTCTTCATAAACCCCACCTTCATCAAACATAACCTCTTTCATCGCCAGTGTACGCAACAAAACCTCCGCTTCATTTTCTTCGTCCGTTTCTAGAATTCTCTCGTTTATTAAATTCGATAGATTAACTTCGTCCATAGTTTTGTCGTCCATTATAGAATCTGGTTCGATGTCAGCCCGGCGATACTTCTTTCGTATGTTGAAGCCGCCTTCTCGAAGTTTCTTCTTAGCGAGCTCTAGGAATGTGGGAGACTGTAGTGTCTCACGCAGCCAGCTCTTTATTTTGTTTTTCTTGTCTTCTACGCGGGCTTTGAATCTGAAATCGTTTTTTGTTATAAATTTTTCGTATTCTAAGCGAAAGCTTTACGTGGGAACGTTTTTGGTATCGCGCAAAATAAGGAAAAATCATTTATTTTAACGACGTATTCGAGATCTTACGAATGACTAGCTGGTTTTACCGCCTGGTTTACCCGGGATAAAATCAAAATAAAATAAAGCCTATGACACTCAGATAGCGTGACTTTCTATTGGTGAAAGATTTTTTTCATTGTTTCGGTATAACCAGAGATCAACCTCTATAATATAATAAATCCATATACCTTACAATCGTATATATTTTGAGGGTGTAATTTTAAACAGGTGAATATCTATTAGTTATGTGGTCACAGTCCAATCTCCTAGAAGCTTCTTCTAGAAGCTTCGTAAGCCATCTTCTAGAAGCTTTTTTATCATAAGAGTAATATCAAACACAGCCTATATATCTCATATCCCAATTCGTGCCAAAGCTTGATCGATTTTCACATAAAATTTGTTTACCATGAACACAAGCCATAACTAATTGTACTTATTATTTTGTACCTTAACTTCAACTGTCTCACAACTGTTTAACATCAACTTTCCCAAGATAGGTTCCTCCACGGAAATAAAATAATGTTTTGCACCAAATGATCTTTAATTTTCATATCATTACCATCTAGGTATATTGTAGCAGTTGGCACGCAAATAAACAATTTAATTTCGACCATTTCATCGCTCCTGCGGTTTCCAATGCATCACGATTTCCCCGCAATCGGAATAAGCAGATATTATTTGCTATTATGTAAGTCGAATGGACTAGAAGCAGTCTTTGGAATGTTTGACGATATTGTTGGATGATAATTGTTGTTCCAAAGATTGCTCATATTGCATGGAAATTGATACAAACAAAAGTCTTTTAACAAGGTGTAAGAACGAAAAATATTTAATAATAAAAAGATTAAAAAATTAAGAACACGCTTCAGTGATAGAATCAACATAAGCAAGTCCGCTCATACCCTGTCTGTATACAAAATTTCATCAAAATCCGTTCAGTAACTTGAGCGTGATTGGCAGAGAAACATACAAACCAATAAACATTCACATTTATAATATTAGTGTCAATAGTGTGAATAGTGTAATGTTTTTGCAGCATACATTATGTTTCTTAGCTTTCTAGAATTTTCTCTAACTATCTAGAACTATTTAGAAGATCTCACTTCTGCAGCTCCCGTTCCCTTTGCCGTGCTTTTTCTATCTTAGCCTTTAGTTCTGGTACGGTGTGCGCCTCATTGGCTGTAACAGTTTCTTCAACCCACTCTGTTATTTCAGTCACTCGGCTGTAGACACCTGGGGGGTATCATGACGTTTTAAAGCAGTACTAATTCCAACGTAGGAAAGTGAGGGCGTTCATATCCTGTATAGCTGTGTCTGTTTCCCCACACTGGAATTAGGACTGCTTAAAGACGTTGCGGTAACCCATTTATTGAAGGACCACAGCTATTGTATAATTAAAATATTGTTAATTGACAATTATAAGAAATAAATCATCCATTACGAATTAATGCATTTATGGTAAACTCGCTGCTCCCCGCGGTTTCACCCGCGTAAGTCCGTATCCCGTAGGAATATCGGGATAAAAAGTTGCCTATATGTTATTTCAGTTGTCCAGCTATCTAGATACCAAATTTCATTGCAATCGGTTCAGTAGTTTTTCCATGAAAGAGCAACAAACACACACACACATCTTTACAAATTTTCGCCTTTATAATATTAAGGAGGATGTAGATAAACATTTCATTATTTATAAATAAACAAACAAATGAACCAACTTATATCGTATGGAGTATTTACCTGGTGAGCGTGGGTCACCACACTGTTTGCCGCCAAACGATACGATTCCCAAGAGAACACCGTCACGCACTGCTGGCCCGCCAGAGTCGTGCTAAAATCAATTTAATTATTAGCTATTTTCTTTTAAATTATTACTTATTTCTTCTAAACGCTTTAAAGTTGAGAAATTTTGAAAGAATAGAAAAAAATTGATCACGAGGCGGAATTCGAACCCGCGTTTTTTGGCAAACCAACGCAAATTATTTAATTTCAAAGCTTTAAAGTTGCAAAGTTTGTTGGTTTGAACGTACTAATGCAGCTACTGAACTGAAATAATGTTATTGTATTGAACAGTCTATTCAATTATGAAAATTTTAAAACTTATTGACTAAATTGTTTCACTTGCATTTATTTAAAGTATACGTAGGAAATTAATTAACCCGGGCGATCCTCATCACGATAATAATATAAACTCATGACACTCCGTAGTATATATGAGTATAAGGTTTGGATTAAATCCGTGTAAAGTGGGTTATATCCAGTCTAGAGGAGTCAGTTGCATACAAACATACAGGTGAAGCTAATAAAAGCGTGTTAATGAGTGTACAATGTTTGAATCAAAAGTATTGACAGTGGGTCTAAATCGAGTCAAAATGAGACAGTTCAATTACATACAAACATACAGGTGAAGTTGATAAATGTGTACAAATAAGTGGTCAAAGTTTGAATTAAATCTGTCTGTTTAAAATAGGTTAAAATTAAGTCTAAGACTCAGCTACACACAGGCATCTAGAAGCTAAAAATCGTGTTAATAAAGACTTACGTTACATGCGTCTTTCCCTCCAGTCGCGTAGCCTGCGCACAGCATTCTCGGTGTTATATAGAACCGGTACGCCTTCTGACATTCATCAAGTTTCATCACCGGGACGGGGACGAAACGGATCCGATCCGGGATGTGGCCGTAACCAGATTCCTGGATATTATGAATGAATGAATCAATGATGATCAAAATTTGTAAAACAATGCTTTTCTGCAACAGCTCAGCGTCTTTCCAACTACTAATACTTGGTTTAAAAAAACTTGGTTAAAGCTCAAAGGTTCTCAATTACTATTTTGAAGTGAAACTTCTTTAGAATCGTTGTGATTTCAAAGCTGATGCAACGGAAAAAACGACAGGTAAGAGACACAAATACAAAAATATGTAGAATGAAGCCGGCAAAGAATGAGACAGAAATATACATACTATTTTATATTATCGGTCTCTCCTCTTTTGTCGATTTACTGAAGTTTCACTTCTATCGAGTGTGAATCGCACACACAACTTTTTTGTTTTTTGTGTTATTATTTGTGTCTTTGTGTGTTCAAATAAATGGTTATTTCTTTCTTTGCATTATTATAATTCGTATACAAATAAATAATTAAAAAGTACTTAATTTTAAATCGTTAGCTATACTAACATCAGTGCTTCCCCAGCCGGTAACAATCAGAATATCATTGGACTTAATAACATAGTCTCGGGACGGTAGGTTCAAAACTGCTATATTCCTGCCGATCGGCATTGGTCTGTCCAGGCGAAGCAGGGCGAAGTCAAAGTCTGCGTTCCCTGGGGAATAGTCCTTTGGAAAGAACGCCTGAAAATTTATATAAACAATGTTGATATACACCCAAGATGTAGTCAAAAGAAATGCTCAAAAATGTTCCTAAACCTAACCAATTATATCTACATAGTCATAGCTTTAAACATGAATTTTTGCAAATTCAACCTTATGCGAATTGTTTAAAGTTGTTTTTAAAGTCGCGCCTAAACGCGGCTGACACTAGGCTATTAAAATGAGCGCAAAATTTTAAATGTTTCTCCTTTTTATACGGTCCTATACTGATATTAAATCTTACTAGCTGCGCCCCGCGATTTCATCCGCGTAAGTCCGTATCCCGTAGAAATATCGGGATTTAAAGTTGCCTATATGTTATTCCTTGACCTCCTCCTTGGTACAGTGGTTAACGCGTGAGCTTAGAACCGAGGGGTCCTGGGTCGATTCCCGGTGGGGACGCACAAAAAGAAATGTCTCGGTCTGGCAGGACACAGAAGGCTGATCACCTACTTGTTAATAAAGAAAATCGATCAGTGAAACAGATGTATATCATCTGCCCCATACCCCACTAGGGGACACGGGGCTTCACTTTTTATATGTTATTCCAGTTGTTCAGCTGTCTACGTACCAAATTTCATTGCAATCTGTTCAGTAGTATTTGAAAGAAAGAAAAAGAAAGAAAGAAGAGAATTTGCGTGAAAGAGCAACAAACACACACACATCCTTACCAACTTTCGCATTTATAATATTAGTAGGAAGTAGGAAGTAGGATTAGTAGGATTATATTATAAAACTTATTATATTACTTATTAGACATATTTTTGAAACTTTGATTTGTACATCTGAGGTTTTTTTATGTTAATAATTTCAAATCCATTGCACTTTATTTAACTCGAATCTTCCAATAAAAATGTATAGTTTAATTACTAGAAATTGTCTCAACATTACTAATATTCGGAAGTTATCCAACAAAAAAATAAATCGTTATTAAACCTACCATAACCTCACACACACACACATATATAATTTTATTTTCAATGTCATAAGTTTCTATACTTAACCACTAATATTTATTCCCTAGCCATTACTATTTGAAATGACCACATTTGACGTATTTTTGATTATTTTGTTAGTCGATAACTCCGTGGCTTTCGTCGTTTCGTTTGTTATAATAAGAAATTGTATTTTAGAATCTAGGATACCAGGGTTGTCGTGAAACTGTTTTATGGAAATTGAATTATTGCATCATTTTTCATTTAGAACCTGTGGCTCGAAAATGGATTGTCCAATACTAAGAGATTTTTTTTTACATTCCAAACCAGTAGTTCCTGTGATTAGCGCATACGCGCAAATTAGCTTATAATCACTATAGATAATATTTTACATCTTATTATATCATTACTAAATTGTAAATGCGAAAGTGCGTTTGTTTGTCTTTCTTTCACATCACAATGGAGCGAATTTATGATAGGTTATTTAAGTCAGGAGAAAGTCTCAGGCGAAGTGGACGGAAAACTAGTTCATACGTTACGGAAAGAGAAACGTTCCGAAACTTGATTTTATCATCCCGTTGTGATCAATTTGGTAGGCATGAAACAAAAGCTGTCAAAAGCTCTTCACAGACTCTCTTCTACTACTTATAATGGGTCCAGTAATTAGCAGAGAAATCAAGAATTTTATCTTAACATCTAACCTTGAGAGGTAGATCAACAAAGGAAGCCTTCGTACTTAATTATATTATAATTATCTGGTCTTTTAATCGCATAATTCGCCATGATATACACTTATGTATTTTATATTATAAGTTTGCGTGACGTATGATTGTTTATAATAAAGTACCTGGATGACCGAGCTTTGCTCGGTATTTTTTTTTTCTTGTTTTAACTTTAATTATTCGCCAACAAATAGTATTATTATTCGTAGATCCCAGGAAGAGTCATAATAAATTGGGACTACTCAAACGCCTCCTATTTGTTAAAAAAGTAAGTTTAAGTCGATAAAACACGAATATGACATTTCCTAAAAAAGATTCCTAGCTAGATCGATTTATCGCTTCCGAAACCCCCGAACCCTTATATACTAAATTTCATGAAAATCGTTGGAGCCGATTCCGAGATTGCAATTATATATACATATATACATATATATATACAAGAATTGCTCGTTTAAAGATATAAGATAAAATGATTTTATTAATGCAATTGTTATATAATACATAATAAACTAAAATATAATAATAACAATGTTAAATATAAATAGGAAAGTAAACGTCTAATTTATCATTCACTTCCATCAAACTAAGTCACAGTATGAAATATAAAAAACCTGTTTGAATGTTTGAATCTCAAAATAAGAATACAAAATGGTTATTAAGTAAAATGTCCTATCTCTTCCTTACCTTATTGACTCTGGCCTGGTAACCACCTCGATTATGGAAGGAGCTTCCTGCCCTGATGATGAACGGTTGGAGTTTCTTCTTATTACTATCAAACGCCCTAAAACGTAGATGCATCATAATTAATCTATCAATTTATAAATGCGAAGACTTTATACTGTTAATTAGCGACTGTTGAACTATTTTAAGCGTTTGATTAGAAGCCGGAGGTCCGTTTCCTTTTTCCTCACCATTCCCAATCCATTCCTTCTTTACAATCATCAATCCTTTCCGTATCCCTTTCCCTTTAAAAGCGTTCAGCGCAGCGAATGTGCGGCGGTCGTCGCTAACCATCAGGCGAACCACCAGCTCAGTAACCCACTTATTGCATAAAAAAACACACACGCTAAATTCCATAGTAGAAATTTTAATCCTCAGCCAATAAAGACTATTTTAACAAAGAAACAATATTGTTGTAGAACATTATGAATATATAATTGAGATACTGTTTATGTTAAAGTTTGCAAAACTCACTTCATTGGAACTAGAATACACATTCCAGAATTTTCGCTGTGAATCCACTTGAATTACAAATTCATCTAAACAAATGTATAATGAGGGAACATTTGTGTTTTCATATTTTTCTGTTTTGGTATGCTTGTAATGTTTTCATGAATAGCTACTTTACCGATTTTAAGAATTCTTTCAGTATTAAAAAACTGCAGATGCACTGGGTGACATCACTACTTAGTATAATACAAGTCGCTTTTTCTGTCCCTAGTAAGCTTAAATCTTTAAAATTACGCAACGGATTTTGATGGAGATTTTTTATAGAGTGATTTAAGATGAAGGTTTATATGTATGACATCTATTAAACTACTGCGAATTTAACGCATGCGAAGCCACGGGCAGAAGCTAGTAGGCTATATAAGTACTACGAGCAAAGATGAACCAAAGGAGAACAGGTAGTTCGTAATAAAAACACAAAGAAAACTCACGATTCCATACAATGTCCAGCTGTGAGCACCCACTGCTCATCGATAATAGAGCCTCCGCACCAGTGCTTCCCGTTCCTGGATATAGCCACGTTGTAGGGGTACATGCATATGCTGGTCTCCATGCCGCCGACGATGCGTCGCACGGCATATGCCCTGAACGCCCATGCTAGATGCCGTTCGCTGTCCGTTTCTGGAAACACTGGAATTTACCCGTTTCTCTTGGATTTTCGGAATAAAAACGTCTACGTCCATTTTTGGATCACAAACTATATCTGTACCAAATTAAATCCAAATCGATGCAACAGTTTAGGCATGAGGAAGAGAGAGACAGACAGAGTTACTTTCACATTTATACTGTTAAGAAGGGATATAATTGTCTACTTATATAGAGTACTATTAAAGAGTACTTCTATTTCAGAGCAGATTTAAAAATATATAAAATAAGTTGGATGATAAGACAATAAAGAATCATTACCCGGATCCATTCTTTCATCAAACGTTATTCTATATCTCGTAGATGTATTATCATTCTTGAACCTATACTTTTCTTCTAAAAACACTTTAATTTCATCATCCTCGTTTCTTCCCTTTAAATAATCATCACTGTTATATTTTAGATCGACGTCTCCATCAAACGAATCGTCATTCATTTCAACAACATGTAGGCTTACGACCAGATTGAAAGCAACAACTGTTATAATCAAAATGCTTATATTAAAAGCTTTAACAATTTCGAATTTCATCTTTGGATAAAAAACATTTTGCGTCCTTCCTCGCGAATGTGTCGGATACAATAAAAACTTTTATGTTTATTTTACGAGCGCATTTCATTGTTAGTGTAAATGGATTTTTCGAGTACTGTTTTATTTTATATTGAATAGAAATGTGATTTGGGGTGTTCGGATGCGTTGTTAATGCGAAATGTTTATCGGTTTCTATTGTTAAACGGTTGAATGCCAGCACAGGCTCTATTCAGTTTTCCAGTCTAGCGATTGGATATCCGATCGCTTATTGGAATTAAATTTAAATGTGATGAGGTTTTTTAATACAATCTGAACTAATGTTATGAAGAGGAAATATTTGTGTTTTTGTGCGTAGATTTGTAACTAGCTGCGCCCCGCGGTTTCATCCTCTTCACCTTCACAAGTCTGTATCCCATAGGAATATCGGAATAAAAAGTTGCCTGTTTGATATTCCAGATTTCCAGCTATCTACGTACCAAATTTCATTGCAATCGGTTCAGTAGTTTTTGCGTGAAAGAGTAACAAACATCCATATAAACATAGATACATAGATACATTCAACCATATTTACAAACTTCGTTTATAATTTTAGTAGGATGTCTTAACACATAAACTATTGGAGCGATTTTTTAATTCTTTCACCATTAGAAAGATGTATTTTCAATTAGTGAAAAAGGCTTCATATGAAGCATGAGCGAAGATGAGGCGGATTGTTAGTCATGATTAAACAGTAGCGTTATTTATTGTGACAGTCGTTTTGCGCCAAAAATAATAATAAAATTTTAATTTACATCGGTATAAATTATTTATGGCTAATGACCAGATTCTTGGCAACTTTCTTTTTTGGTAATCTTCTTTCAATTATCTCGTAAAATATATTGCAACATTACAATGTACAAATTTTAAACGATATACAACATGTTTTATAACAGTCTAATGCAATTTTTGTAACATTGCAATAAGCTATATAATTGTATAAGTACAGGAGTCTATAGCTTAAAATAAATTAATCTTTAAAGATTCGCCGGGTAAAGAGAACCTTCTTTATTAAAGTCGGTGAAATGCATAGTCCAATTGATATGAATTAATTTTCTACGGACGATAGCGGTTTTTGTGTCTATAATCATATCACAGATAACATAACACCAGATAACTCATGTTTCTAAATGCCACTGACTGACATTGTCATACAAATCTATATATTTCAGCTATCATTATTCATTTGAAAATAACATTTATAAAATACAAAATGGAAACGAGATGACGAGTTCCGCCGCCGTGCTTTTAGCTCTAGCATTAATAATACACGAGTTATCACTGCTTTATAATAGTTAGTATAAGAGTATTGCTTTCGATTTAAATACTAGCCGTAAACCATGGTAATCTCGCGTTTCTTCACGTAGTTTGGTACAGAGATATATTATAGTCTGGATTAGGACATGGACACTTTTTACTCGCGCAGTACCCGAGTAAAAGTGCCCATGTCCTAATCCAGACTATAATCTATCACTGTACCAAATTTCATATCGATACATAGGTGTTTCGCGTGAAAGAGTAACAAACGTCCATACATCCATTCGAAACTTAGACATTTTAACCATTAATATCTTTTATATATCTATATTTTTGCCCACGATTTCACTTTTTCTAGTTTCATTTGCCTAGTCAAAGGAATTCCCTATTCCCCGCGGAAAAACTTCGCCTATTATATTATTAATATACAGTTTATATAATATTAATATATAGTTTATGTATCCTCTGCACTCCCTAACTATCAATCTTCAAATCATCATCATCAAATCGTTCGGATTTAACGTGAAAGAAAAACAAATAAACAAACACATACGGAATCGTTAAATATGTTGCTAAGCGTGAAGCTTGAGAATGGCTCGAACAATTGGGCAATTTTTTTTTAAGTTTTTCTTCAGTCACAAACCTTCGTATGGAGAGGAGAATTGTACAATAGCTGAAGCCCGGGCGGACTAGTTAAATATATTTAACAACGTTTCCACAGCAAACTTGCTAGCTGGAGAACACTCCACGTCGAAGCTGGTCTTCTTGTTGAGCGTGTGCCTTGTCCTGGAGAAGATCCGCGTGTTTCCAATTTATAAAATCACGTTCAACCCAATTAGATACATACTTGAGGTATATAAGCGAATAGTTTATTTACATAATCCGTATATAAATATTAATGGTATATAAAAACTACCCATTGCCAATGCAATTGATGGTTTTTATTTTTAACTGCGTACGTATAATAAAAATGATTTACAACTGTTTCACTGATCCATTTTCTTTACGGACAAGTAGGTGATCAGCCTTCTGTGTCCTGGCAGACCGAGACATTTTTTTTTTGTGCGTCCCTGCCGGGAATTGCATTGCAAATAAAAGTGCTTGACTAGAGCAGTCTTCTACCTAGAATACTATAGGTACCTATGCCAAAATTTTATTTCAAGATGGCTACCAAAACAAAATGGGGTCGGGAGTTTTTTTTTTATTTAAATTTAATTTTCTTGTATTTATTTCGGCTTTCTTATTTTAATGATAAATATAATTAAATTTGTCATCGATAATATAACAAATTTTAAATTTTAACGATAACAGACGTTTTTCATTCAAACTCCATATATAAAACACCACGGATAGTCAATATTCAATACTCTTAATGTTTCATTTTCATATCGTAAAATAAATTCACAGATTGTCATCTCACTAATCGTTCTGGAATCTTCCATTTTATACATATGGCAGCCGTTGGAAAATTACGTATTCCTGAACGCGGATGATATCCTGGTACATTTGTATGAAGACGATACGTTCGCTTGGATTGTGTGTCCCTTGTGCTGCGGAAATAAGGACGTTGCAGTTTTTGCTCGCCTGGTACTCAAGGGTTTCAGTTTTAGTGTATTGCTGGCGGTTGGTTTTGTAACTAAACTAAATATATGATTTCTTTTTATTTGCTTTAATTGAATGAATTTATCTTTTCTCAATGTGATATTTTCAATCTGAATAAGCTATTAGTATTTTTGAATGTATGTTTGTAATGTTTTCACACCAAAACTACTAAAACAAATTAAAAAAAAAATTACACATTAGAAAGCCACATCTTCACGGAGTGTCAAAAGACTATTATATAGGTAATTTAAGATAACTAAAAAGAATTATGCTACATACCTTAATAATACTAATAATCAAATGAATAACGTTTTAATAAAATTTAAATATATCCTATAATATGAACACACACACAGTACAATAAAAAATTTCAAACTAAGCCCTCGCTTTAAAAGCATTCCTAAACGATTCCATATTATTTAAAACGTTTAACCTTCTGCACGCTAATATAGACCTTAACACAATAAAAAATAATCGCTAAACATTTTACACGATGTTATAATTTCGTGACTTAAACGCAAAACTTTCCACATACAATTTGAAATATGTTCACAAGGTTTACCCGTTTCTAAATATAATGTACGCTAAATATTACATCGGAGGTATTATGACAGTACAAAATATGTTGGCAGGAATGCATCAACGTACTGTTTTTCAACTGATGTCAAAAAAGGAAGGGCTTTATTTCGACTGTGTATTTCTTGTGTTTGTTACCTCAGAAATTTAGACTGGATAAATCGATTTCGATTGATTTTTTTTATGTGAAAGTTGGTGTTTTTCGTGTTGTCATATTAAAGTATGGTTTAGTTCTAGTAATTGATTTGAAGGCAGTTTAGTTTTTTATTAAAAACTTGCTGTGCCTCGCGGTTTCACCCGCGTAAGTCGGTATCCCGTTGGAATATCGGGATAAATCGTTGCCTATATGTTATCGTTGTTGTCCAGCTGTCTACATACCAAATTTCATTGCAATTGGTTCAGTAGTTTTTGCGTCCACAAACCACACATCCTTACAAACTTTCGCATTTATAATATTAGTAGGATAATAATTATTAGCATATATTGTTTAATTTCGTTGAATTCTTATGCAGTTTCGAAATGCAAGCTAAATAATATGAAAAACTAAATAAATGTGAGGATTCTTGAATGGTTTATCGAAAAATGTGTCTGAAAATTGTATTTTAGTTTTGCCCTGAAGCATTATCGTGATAGACTGTAGATAGTGTCACACGTGAATATGAATTCGTGAATAAATTCATGTATTGCTATAAAAAATACAATAATAATATATGATTTTAGCAGTGTTACAGAATCGAGTTTTAAGCTGTTTTAACACGCTTTTAGCTTCGACTGTGTATCTCTATGTAATCGACTCGTTTAGATTTGATTTTTACCCACTTTAAAAGGACAGATTTAATTCAAAATTTTTACACTTATTGACAAAACAAAAGTTTCATGAGATCTAATTAGCAGGATTTCCCATATAATTAGTAGGATTTTCAACCGATGATCCCCAAAAAGGTGTTTTTTTTTTGTTTCTTACCCGATAAAGTCGTGGGTTTTCAACCCGTGTATTTGTATTTGATAGGATGTTGACATTTGGTCCTAATTTATAATCACAAATTGTACCACTCTCCGTGGAACATCGGTGACATTTATTGTTGAAAAGACAAGACAATACAAATTCATCATCATCATCAGCCCATATATGTTCCCACTGCTGGGACACAGGCCTCCTATGAGGGTTCAGGCCATAATCCACCACGCTGGCCAAGTGCGGGTTGGCAGATGTCACATGCCGTCGAACTTTTAATTCTTGGACATACCGGTTTCCTCACGATGTTTTCCTTCACCGTTTAAGCAGTGGTGATGTTATCTACATGTGCAGATAAATTGAAAAATCAATTTATTTCCTGCGCGCTCGCCCGGTCTCGAACCCCGACTTATCGATTTTGAAGTCCGAGGTCCTCACCACTGAGCCACCACTGCATATAGGTCCTCACCACTGAGCCACCACTGCATATAGCACTGCATACAAATTCATACAGTCATGTAAATAATAAACTCATATGTGGCTTATAACATAGCACTCATATAGACATGTAAAAAAACGGATTATAAACTATAAAAGCAATGAAGCTAATACACTATTAACTCGAGCGAGGTGCGCCCCATCTGGTAATTGAATCGCTTCCAATTAGTATAACTGCCAGACTATTATTTGTATCCGTAATGACACAACACTCCATTGTGGACTGAAAATGGACAGACTACTTGCTTCGGTTAGAGATTGGTACTTCAGGTCATTGGTTTTAAAATGAATATGGACTAGGGTTAGGACATACTGCAGTATTACGTTTCTTCACTCTTTCTAGTACTATCTTTTGTACCAGTCGTCAATCCTTTCCTTATCCCTTACACCTTAAAGGAGGGCATTTGAAGAGGCACTATTTCGACAAATGTTCATGGTTAGTGGTGATCGATTACCGTCAGGCGAACTGTCAACTCAGTTGCCCGCTATGATTCTACTAATATTATAAATACGAAAGTTTGTAAGGATGTGTGTGTGTTTGTTGCTCTTTCACGCAAAAACTACTTAACCGATTGCAATGAAATTTTGGACGTAGATAGATGAACTATTGGAATAACATATAGGCAACTTTTTATCCAGATATTCCTACCGGATACGGACCTACGCGGGTGAAACCGCGGGACGCAGCTAGTATTTTGTATTTCTTCTAAGGGAAAGTTAGTAAGCTATGAAACTAAACAATATTTATGTATTAAAAAAATATAGCATTGTTTGGCTTTACAACATAATGACTCCATTTAAATCCTTACAGATATTATTCTCAAACAACACCGAATCTCATAAACGGAAGTTTTTAAAGACAATATTCACAAAGGTCTTTGGTCCTTCGAGACGGGATCCCATTCCAGCTCTAGGAACTACTAAAGCGAAAGTTTGGATGGTTTTACGAGGTCACCAGCGCATTTACTTTTAAATACGGTATATTAGAGTAAAACTCTGATATTGTTTCATCAAAATATACATTTGAAAACGCGCCATAGCCGTGATGAAGAAAGGGGGTACAATGCAACGACGCTTCGCTGAGTTTTATGCATAAAAGTGATACATTAGCTTGATTTGAAAGTATTTCATACGATACGAAATAATACACTCGAAACGAGTCAAAAGCTTGTGACGATTGTATTCCTAATATATAGAATGCATCTTTGAAAACTTTATTTATAAAGATTTATTTAGGGTAGATTCCATTACTGAAAGAGATCCATATAAAAAGCGAGTCTATTTGTCTATCTGTTTCGCTTTCACAGGTAGCCCACTGCACTGATTTCGATGAAATTTGATAGAACACAAGCTTCTGTTATCAAAAACCTCTGAAGTGTTGAAATAGTGATAAAAGTTCTTACTTGTCGTTTTACCCACGGATGGAACCAGGGGACACAGCTAGTTAATGATAATTGTTTACGTACGTACGTGATTCTCAATTTATATGAAAAATGTCTTATATGATGTCATCAGGGTTATTTACTTAAGGCTAACGAGATGAGCATAAGATCTATCTGCTGTATTGTTGAGATATCTGTTTTATTATAATATAGTTGTTTATAGATGTTATTATACATATAAAACTTCCTCTTGAATCACTCTATCTATTAAAAAAAATTGATCAAAATCCGTTGCGTAGTTTTAAAGATTTAAGCATACAGAGGGACATAGGGACAGAGAAAGCGACTTTGTTTTATACTATGTAGTGATAATAAATTGAAAATGTATAATGAAAGAGTTTGATAAGCGATAGGTTGTCTATGAAAAAATGCCACATATATCTGTAATTATCTAATTTTCAACCGACCCCAAGAAAGGAGGAGGATATCAATTTGACCATCTCTAATTGGCATTATTACCTCAGGTTGGGTGAATTGATTTTGGTGACCCTTTTTTTATTTCAAAGCTGGGGCCTTCCGTATTTAAATCTATTCTAGTTCTGATTTTATAGTTTCGTTTGAATACTTTTTTTGTTGAAAATAGACATTACTAACTGCGCCGCGCGGTTTCACCCGCGTAAGTCCGTATCCCGTAGGAATATCGGGATAAAAAGTTTCCTATATGCTATTTCAGTTGTCCAGCTGTCTACGTACCAAATTTCATTGCAAACGGTTCAGTAGTTTTTGCGTGAAAGAGCAACAAACACACACACACATCCTTACAAACTTTCGCATTTATATTACTAGCAGGACTAGTAGAATAGGATGAAATAATGGTAATTTTTTATCATTACTTGCAGATGAATATCATAAGATCGAATTTTACGTAATTCTAAAGGAAATTTATAAAGAGAATAGAAAATGATGCATGCACAATCTACCAGTGAGATCTTGTACTAAGATTATCATATATCTAGATTATTATTTATTATTATATATCTATATTATAGAATAATATAATTCAAAGATTCTGCAAATGTTGGATCAAATATTGCGGTGAGAAATTATAGAATACAATATTAAATGTCATGTTTTACCCGTGTGTAACATTGATATATAAATAAAAGGTTAAATAAACATTTATTTAAACATGTTTTAGTTCATTAATAGCATAAAACGTTATAGAATACATGAATATTAAATCTTATTTAAATTATTTATTCACTAGCTGCGCCCCGCGGTTTCGCCCGTGTAAGTCTCTATACCGTAGGAATATCGGGATAAATTGCCTATGTGTTATTACTGTTGTCCAGCTATCTACGTACCAAATTTCATTGCAATCGGTTCAGTAATTTTTGCGTGAAAGAGTAACAAACATCCATAAATACATAGATACATTCAACCATATTTACAAACTTCGTTTATAATTTTAGTAGGAAGTCTTAACACATAAACTATTGGAGCGATTTTTTAATTCTTTCACCATTAGAAAGCTGTATTTTCAATTAGTGAAAAAGCAACAAACACACACACATCCTTACAAACTTTCGCATTTATAATATTAGTAGGATTTGGATAAAGTGTCATAGCTACAGAGATCGGAGCTAATCTGCGACCGAAAGCTGAATATTAATAAAACCTCTTTTTATATAGTTGCTCTAACCTTGCCCGACTTCAATTACAGAGCGCGATCACGTTACTACAAGTGAATGGATGTAGCTGGACAGACAAAATTCCAATTACGTAGTAGCAGCAGAATATTGTAACAAGCTTTTATTAACTTCACCTTTGTAACCGAATGCTTTTGACTCGATTTTGTGATTTAAAGAGATTTAATTCAAACTTTGTACATTCAAAACTTTTTAACGGATTTTAAACGCGATTTATTCATTATATTATTAACACGACGTTTCGAACACTACAGCGAGCGTGGTCACGGGGAGACTGAGATGTTATATGTCTTGAAAGTCATACAAAAATTGTTGTTTGTGAACTACCTCCACCTATTTCACACTTATCAAGGATCGGTGGCCATACAATAATTAAATGATCTTATTATCCTGATGAGGATGACCAGGATTAAATCATTTTCAAGTAGAAGAAATTCGATTTATATTTATGCTCTGCCCTACTCCTCTCCTCTATCTAATTTCTCTCTGTACGTCTGGTTGTCTGGAAGAAATCGCTATATAGCGATAAGGCCGCCATTTGTTTATAATGTAACTTTATTAAGTTTTTTTTTGTAGCTTTATTAAGAGCAATAAAGAATTAATAAATAAATAAATAAGATAAATTCGACTGCTATAGAGGGTATGATTGGCCGAGTGTTATGTCAAATATTTAAAAATTACATTTATTGCTTTAAAAAACTGAAAAAAACATATTTTTGTTTGTTTAGCAATCAAGTTTATTTTCTTTCTTTTATTTATACTATCTGTACTAATATTATAAAGCTGAAGTGTTTGTTTGCTTGATTGAACGCGCTAATCTCAGGAACTACTGGTTCGATTTGAAAAATTATTTCAGTGCTAGATAGCAAATTTATTGAGGAAGGCTTTGGGTGTAACATCAGGTACTACGTGGGTGAAACCACGGGGCACAGTTAGTGCTATATAAAACTGAATTTTTTTGTTTGTTTGAAACTACTGCTATAGACTATATATATAGTCTACTAGCTGACTCGGCAAACGTTGTTCTGCCTTACTCTTATCCTTTAGAGGTATGAAAAATAGATGTTGGCCGATTCTCATACATACCCAATATGCACACAAAATTTCATAAGAATCGGTCCAGCCATTTCGGAGGAGTTTGGCAACGAAAACTGTGACACGAGAATTTTATATATTAGATTAGTATAGGTGAAATGGAATGATTTATTTATTCCATATTTAAACAATACAATCAAATGAAATAGCCTATAAATAGTTGGCACTTAATAAAGATACACTAGCTCCCACACTAGGATCCCCTGTGTTGTGGGCAACTAGTCTCTTTCGGTGTTACAGAAACATTAATTTCTAAAGATTATAAGCTATACATTGCAACACTTTATTAACAGTTTTTATTGGCAAAGATTTATAGGCAAGATGATAAATATAAGTGTATTCGTTCCCTCGTAAATTGACAGCGAATCGAGTTGTCATGATTGACGAGCTCAATTAAGTTCTACGTGAAACGAAACTAGCAAAAAACATGCTATTTGATTCTCAACTCTATTCCATACATGTAGAGTACAAAATATTTTTAACGTGTGAGCATGGATTCGATTATAATACGGTTAATTTAAAAAGACAGCTATTAGAAGGCTAATGTGGCTTGCTTAGAAACGTTGCGTTTTCGACGGATAATACCATTTTTCGCGGGAGAGGTAATGTTGCCAGCATATTGGGTTTTATTTTGTCTGTTTAAATTTTAATTTTAATGCAAATTGAATTAGTCAAACTGAATCACACTAATGTTACATATGTGAAAGTTTATTTGTTTAGAAATGTGTCCGTCAATCACGCTGAAACTACGGAACTGATTTTGATGAAATTAAATATACAGACAGGGTATGAACTGATTTGGGTGATAAAATACATTTTATTCCGATTAAATATAAAACAGGAATCTCGATATCCGGTCGGGGCCGGGACGAACGTCTAGTTGGTTAAAATATAAAACGCAAAGGAGGCTGACTGGTCCATCAACGCACACCTCAAACTATTGAACCAGTCGGTCTGAAATTTGGCATGAAAACAGCCATATTATTTTTTCTCGCTAAATTATAACGGTATTTATTTAATTATTTCTACCCTCTAATGGTGTTGGCAGAATATCAGCGTCAGGGTCCCATTGACTCTGACATTTATGCTGAGCCAAAACCATTTTTAAGAACACAGTGCTCATTTGTCTCCGTCCTTTTTTTTTCCTCTCTATGTTAATTTTTCTTTGTGTAATCGTCTTAATTTGTAATTGTCATGTATTTAATGTGTTCTTTTAATAAACTTTTTATCTATCTATCTATCTATCTATCCATTATAATGTAGGCTAAGAAAGAATTTTTATGAATTCTACCCCTAAAAGGAAAAGTTAGGGAATGAAGGTTGGTACAGTGAAATTTTATTTTGACAGCCAGTTTACAAAACTTCATATAAAACTACCAGGTAGAAAATTCTGAAGCTCACTTACATTTGTAGTACCACGATCATCAATATGTAAACGATTGCCCTTACATTAGATCCTCCATTGAGCGAATTTTGTACACAGCGTAATATATTACCCGATATGATGGGAAAGTTTTTTTATACTGGCAATTTCTAAGCAAACTGTTGCTGGGGCGGCGAGCGCGGGGTTGATTGCGAGAGACTAACATTTTCCTCCTTTTATGTGGTAATTATATGGAGCTGTTACGCGTCGGTATAAATTAGAATAAATACACAATGTATATGAAGTAGAATTGATATAAAATCTGAGCCATTTTTAACTGTTATCTATAGTTAAAAAGAATAATCTTTTTGAATAAAAATATAAATCTTTCATAACTTTATAATTTTTTTATGTAATATTCTCGCGATGTCTTTTGTGACACTTGTCATATTTCTCAAACATTCTAATTCTACTTTATTTGTTTGCACTCATTCATTCATGTAAAAATTCTTAAAATTCGTTTAAATCATATATGTTTATATAAGAAAAATACAATTGCCGTCCGTTTGTCCCTCGATTCGACTCTCGAGCTCGAAAAAGACTGGACGATTTAGCTATTTTTACATATTCGTTGTACAGTGAAGGTATATCGGAGAAAATCCTTGTATATAAAAAGTAGTAACGGAAAACATTTCCACAAACATAAGTAGGTGATGTAAAGTTCACGGGGCGATCCAGTTCAAAATAATTATTATTTATTTTCCTTGACATTTCTCCGATTTACCAAAGAAATTTCACATCCCTGTCATTATGCTATATTTTATTTATGATTTCGCTATTCATAGCTGTAATAACGTCTCTATATAAATCCAAACCCTTAACCAACAGGCGGGCGGGCGTCAGTTCACCATAGATTTTCACAGTGAACGGACGTGTTACAATGCAACGGTAAGTATTTCGAAATATCTAGAATTTAAATATCAATATTATTGACTTAATGTAGATGTTTGTACAGAACTAGCACAAACATTGCGACGCCATTTTAAATTTTTTCCAGCAATTGGATCGAATTAAATAATTTCCACGTAATAGAATTAAAATTACTAAAGTACCAGGACATCATATCGTCCTTGGAGATCTATTACTGTGTAATTGTATATTCGTTCCCTTAATTTTGTGAGTTATTTTCTTGCGTCCAATCTTATTAGGTTGTAATATAATAATTTACTTGCTTCTTGATTTGAATTTATTGCCAATTCGAACGGAATGAAGTCCCAAAGCGTAAACGTTTAAATATCAACCTTAATTCTAATATAAATAACGAATTAAATACGACAAAACGTGTATAATTATTGCGAGGCCGCGGATTCGGTTCAAACTTACATTTGATGATATAATAATAATACCATTTTGCTTCGTAGATAGCTGGACAACTGAAATAACACATAGGCACTTTTTATACCGATATTCCTACGGGATACGGACTTACGCGGTTTCAACCGCGGGTCACAGCTAGTATCTTATTATAGCGCGATAACCATTTGAATGTGAGAAGTTTCTATGCCTTCAAAGATTGTTACTTATCGTTTTTTATAGCATAAGTCGGTAACTGAGATGGTGATTCGTCTGGTGGTAAGCGATCACCACCGCCCAGGAACATTCAAAAAGATAGTGCCTCTGCGAACGCGCTTTGCGCTTTTAAGCGGAAACGGATAAGGGAAGGATTGACGTTTGGAAAAAGGAATGGACGGGGACGGGAAAAGGATAAAAGCGCTTTTAACTTGCTAAAGTCACATTTATCTCAATAAATTGCCGAAATCAAATTGTCCCATTACTGTTAGGGTTTTGTACTGAAAGAAAGATTCTATCTACTAACTAAATAAGACTTTGTCTAGATTAACTATCTGTCCGTCTTCCGCCTATCTATTCAACCGTCTGTCAAAATGCATTTCACGAACCACGATAGAGATTTTCAGAGATGACGTATTCCTGTCGAGTTTGTGGTAGCATAATAGTAAGTAAGTAGTAGTTATAAGACGGTCGCGTATTGGTAGGGTGATAAATTTTTTGTAGTTTCTCTTTAGCTTTTTTATGTTTGTAACGTTTTCACGCAAAAACCACTGGACCGATTTCAAACATTCTTTCACTGTGAGAAAGCTGCAACTTCGGGGCGTGATATGGGCTATATATGTATCACGGGCGAATCCGGGGCAAATAGCTAGCATAATATAATGCCGGCTACTCACCTTCGCACGAATACACAAACCCGCAAGTGTAGGACGACATTTGCAAATGGTTAACTTCATACATGAACGCCTACATTTTCTACAATGTTTGCATACAAGCAAATGACTCGAGTAAATACTGGAAAAAAGCATTGATGACGTTTTATTTAAATATAACACTAGCTTTTGCCCGCGGCTGTGCACGCGTTAAATTCCTTGTAGTTTAATAGATTTTATTATACATATAAAACTTCCTCTTGAATCATCCTATCAATTAAAAAAACACATCAAAATCCTTTGTGTAGTTTTAAAGAAATAACCGTACATACATTGGGAGAGACGCGAGAAGCGACTGTGCTTTATAATACGTAGTGAAACGAAGTCGTGGATAAAACCTTACTAGTAAAGGGTCATTCATCATCAGCTCTTATATGCCCCCAGAGCAAAAGACACAGGTTTCCTATGAGGGATCCCCACTATTGCTCTTGCACTGGGCTTTGTTCGTAACAAAAAATAAACTAAAATCAGTGAAATGCTATCATTTTATTCTCACCGTACCGACGTAAATAACATCCACGCAATTCGTGACTAGACTAGCGGAGCAGTTTTCTAGATTTATAATAACTTTTCTAGATTCTAGCTAGATCGACACGACATATCTCTTGAGTCATCTTATAAATACATCACGTTATATATAGAAAATATATGTGGATGTTTTTGTTAGTCTATGACGATTCGATAAGAGAAATTGTTATACAGATGCTTATATAGGCCCGTGGCTTCGCTTGCGTAGCCAGAGGAAATATAGATATTTATTTTAAATATAGATATAGGGATTTCCGCGACAGTTCTAACCCATGTCCTTTCTGGGGTTTCAAAATATTTCTTCTTACCAAATGTAACCTATTTATAACTACTCATTGTAGTTTGATATAGAATTTAGAAATTAAAATAAAAACTTTTTTGTTACTATTGTATGTCTCCTTTTGCTTTCGAGATGTCCGTGGATAGATTATGTTAAAATTTCATGTGGTGATAGACCAATATTAACTACAACTTAAAGATTGCATTTTATTTACAAAAGAAATAGGTAAAAAATAAATTCGCAAATATGTAAATAAAAGAGTGATGTTGGATAGGTCTTTTTAAAGGGAATGAAAGTTTCTAAGTAGGTTTTTTGCTAAAATAAACAGTTGACGAGATATACGTGTCTAAAGCACAGGAAGTCTTATATTATATCTTCATGGAAAATCTAATTATATTTTATATTTTGGTGCATACGCGATCGAAGCCGCGGTCGGAAAGTTAATAAATTCGACATTACATATGAATCTTAACACTGAATATGTTTGTCAGTCTTTCAAGCGTAAAAACACTAACCAATTTCGCTGGAATTCAGGTCGCAAATAAACCAAAATCGTTCCCCTTTTGAGGCAAATCTATAAAAAATATGTTTAGGAGTCTAAAAGCTTACAATTTCACATCCATATAAGCAATAAAAGTACCAACCTCATGAGAAAACGCGGGCTGAATCTAGTACTCTATAATATTAAGCAAGTAAGAAATATTTCTTTCCATGTTCCCTACAAATCGATATCTCGTAGAAAGAAACTTTTAAAGTTCGATGTATTTTTTCATTCGGATACGATGATTGATTCTGCTATATGAATAAGAAATATAAGCCCTTGAGTCCAGTCCCTCATAAGGGACAGAAATAAGTTTTAAATGAAGAATGTTTTTACGACAAGCAAAGAGGTCGGTTATTATATCACTGGCCAGTTAGAATTACGGTTGGCTGTTATGAGACATTCTATTTATGAAATAAAATAAAGAAGAAGATAGAAGAAACATTTCAATTAAAAAATAATACTCCCGGTACACATGAACGCTTCTGAAGTATTTATTTGGTTGTCAAATGAATAAATTTCAACGAATTAAGTTGCATATAAAAATATTTCAACCCAATTATTCTAACTTTTATATGCTTGTATTTTTGGTCGGCTAAATATATCTTTTTCTCTTTAATTATATAGATAATTGGATCATTTTTAATCGTGATGAATGAGCTAGCAGGCGCGAAGTTTTGGTGATATATGAACAGGAGTCGAGGTAATTAAGTGTGAAATTTTTTCCAACTTAATTTTATTAATGGCGCGAACGCGTCTGAACTTTTATAAGGGTTTATTTAAATTCAAATGAACGTACCTCGTCTACAACTGTTTAAAATTAGAATAACACAGATTTTTTTCTGTTTTTATAACAGTTTCCCGCCATCGGATATTTCATTGTCATCACGTGACTTAATATTTTGTATTGTCAGTATAAATGTTTTTATTTTATTGTATATCAACTTTTTTAATAATAAAACATACCCACTCGAGAATATGAAATACGCGCTCACCTGACATCGAAATTAAATCTTAGCTTATAACAGTTATAATAAATCTCTTGATACTCAAACATATTTTATAGGTAATTTTATTGGCTTTATGGACGAATAACCGTTATTCCTTCTCATTAAGATAGAGTTTACGGAGATGCGGATCAATTTATTTATATTTATTTTAACCCGTACAAAAAAAGTGATGTCCCGTGTACTGGGGTATGGGGCAGATGATATACATCTGTTTCACTGATCGATTTTCTTTATGCACAAGTAGGTGATCAGCCTTCTGATTTCTGCCAGACCGAAACTTTTTTTTTACGTCCCCACCGGGAATCGAACCCGGGACCCCTCGGTTCTAAGCTCACGCGTTAACCACTGTACCAAGGAGGCGGTCAACCCGTACAACATAGCCCTTATTCCGTAAAATAGGAAGAGGCAGCCCTAATGCTAAAGTTAATGAGTTTTTTCAGCATACACTATGTATATCTATCTATCTATATATATAAAATTCTCGTGTCACAGTTTTCGTTGCCATACTCCTCCGAAACGGCTTGACCGATTCCTCTGAAATTTGGTAAGCATATTGGGTAGGTCTGAGAATCGGCCAACATCTATTTTTTATCCCGATATTCCTACGGGATACGGACTTACGCGGGTGAAACCGCGGGGCGCAGCTAGTTTTGTATATATATGTCTAAAAATTCATATTTTCGTACGTATTTCAACCGGCCATATGTCTATTATATATGTATGGTTATATAATTCATGAGAAATTTTGAAAGAATAGAAAAAATTTGATCACGAGGCAGGATTCGAACCTGCGTATCTTGCCTAACCGT
>NC_052127.1:1830118-1832512 GCF_012273895.1 Zerene cesonia
ATCAAATTTTTTCTATTCTTTCAAAATTTCTCATTTATAAAGCATTTCAATGCTATAAAACTAAAAATTAAATATATAATTCATTTTCGTACTAGCTATATGTTTGTTAACCGACTCCTATAGACTCAATTCTACTTTATACGGACAGATTTCATTCAAATTGTGTATACTTATCAAGAATCAGTGATAGTTCAATAATTTCCTAATGTTTCTTTGTTCTTTGAAACTATATTTATCGTAGATAAGAATTATTATTATTGTATAATTATGGCCTTATTATAGTATCAAAGGCAAAGTAAAGTGCATGTAATAGTTGAAACAGAGCTAAATGTGCATACAATAAGAAGTCTAAGACTTTAAACAAACACAGAAAGCTTTGATAACAAAGTTCAATGTAAAATGCGAGTGTTACGTAACAATTATAGTTTTGTTGAATGCAAAATTAATTGTACTTTGGTATTATTTATTGTATTTTGTAATGTAAAAATGTGCTTTGCGAGATTTTTTGCGTTTGTTTTTGATGCAAGTTGGCCTTTCGAAATCTACACTTACTAATATATAAGATAATATATTTTTGTGTTTAAACGCGCTAATGTCAGGAACGATTGGAACAATTTCAAAAATTCTCTCACCGTTTGGTATGCATGTAATATCTAGTTAATAACTAATAGTTATATAACAAGGTACCACGGGGAAAGCCACGGGATCGCTAGGTGTTATTATAAATCATAATACTGACTGTAGAAAAATTGGAAAGAAAGTAGTTTGTGACGAAGAGTCCAAGTAGTTAGAGATCAACCTACTTAGAACAGGGGATGATTTTGGTCGCAATTTAGGTTAGTAATACCGCGGGCCACAAAAACCTAACTGTATTGTGTTTCGTATAGTGAAGGGCATCCTGCCAACCTGTTTCCGAACCTTAAGTGGCCCTCAGCTTGAGTAGGGTACATAGCTTTTGATCGTTGTAGGCGGTTGTAGTCACTTACAGAATAGGTATGTACCGCTTTCATGTTATTATTCCAGAATTTGCAAGTACCTAATGTATTATCTTTTTATACAATGTTGCAAGACTTGAATAATAAGTTTTAATATATATTTTATAAATTATTAGTTTAGATAATGATGGAGACGGGACGCTATTCTATTATTATGTTTATCCTTTCCATACGGATAATACACTTTGAAAGGCTTACGTTGGGACATAGATCCAACACGCAGAGGCCCTTTATAGAGTTTTAATGTGCACTAGATACAGCCTGCCCATGACTGCACTGTAGACATACTTACTTACCGCCAAGCGGCTAGGGCAAGCCGGAGATGAGGACAGGGGCTTGCCCCATGAGCATTCAGATCTGAGGCATCGCTACTTCCCAACACCTCGTCACACTGTGCATATAATTTTTTTTTTTTATATAAGAGTGGGCAAAGGAGGTTGAGGATCGCCTGGAAGTAAAAAAATACACTCCCCATAGGCTTTTACAGAGGATCGAGACTCGATAAGATGTGTTCACTCACTTTAATAGCAAAAACCAATAAATTCCTTTCTTTCTTTCTTTCTATATAGAATCACATGACATTTACTTTTCTCAAAAAGGGCTTTTCTTTACATTCCTTTTATAAGACAAAGTTTGAAGGCAGCCCTTTTTTATAGTGGGGCAATCTTACATAGATACCCACGGCCCCCGGGGAAAGGAGCCGTGGATTATGTCAGATTCTTACCGACTAAAACCCCACTGTACTCCGACGAGCCGCTTTCGTGAAGAGGTCACGGGAGCTGGTTAATATACGTCCGCAACCAAAGAAGGCAGCCCTGGGAAAACCTTAGATTGCATGCTATTTCGCAAACGTTGATTGACGTTAACACGCTAAAATTAAACTAGAAACGTGAATTTTCACCTGTACCGCTGACACCGTGACAGCTATAACAGTTTCGCTTACAAATATAACAAATTCGTGTTATAAAGAAACTGCGGCCCGGTTTCGCCCGCGTTATTCTGTATCCCGTAGGAATATCAGGATAAAATGTTGCCTATGTGTTATTCTAGTTGTCCAGCTATCTACGTACCAAATTTAATTGCAATCGGTTCAGTAATTTTTGCATGAAAGATTAACAAACGTACGAATACATATACATACTGCATCCATCCTCACAAACTTTTGCATTTATAATATTAGTACGATTGTATTTATTAAAAATGTAGCATATGTTTTTATCTGTTGCCATATAGAATGTCACGTCTGTTTGTCTTTCAGAGTTGACGTGTTTTCAATGAAAACGAAATTTATAAATCCATCTGTTTGAATTTCGAATATGGGGATTTTAATGTCATAGCGGGCAACTGTGCTGGTGGTTCGCCTGATGGTAAGCAATCATCAACGCCCATGAACATTTGC
>NC_052127.1:1833512-1839463 GCF_012273895.1 Zerene cesonia
TTCACTGTCATATTACCTATATCAGAGTCCCTAATAAAAATAAAATTGAGACTAATCATTTAAAAGTAAGCCTTTTATCTACATGATTTTCAATAAAATACAATACAATAAATAATTTTCCGCAAAGGAAATTCCTATGGAAACGAGGTATTTTTCGCTGTTAAAAGTAGGTCATCTCTCCTCTTAGCTATCTCCAGACACAATCGTATCATGAATGACTCCGTTGCGACGTGAACGAAAGACAACCATACACGCTTTCGCATATGTGATTTTAGTTAAAGAAAATCTCATTTGAAATCCATAAAAATATGCTTTCACGTATAACACTGCAAAATTAAACCTGGAGCTCTTCAAAACCAGGGTGAATAGGCACCTTCTAGGTAGACGTGCACCCACGTAGACCACATCTCCGTTTCCCATCAGGTGGGATTGTGGTCAAACGTCTGCCTATCGATTATAAAAAAACAATAACACATACTTCCATCAATTATATTGCCACGAGTCGTCATAAAAGTGAATAAAAAATACACTTCTATTGGCCTATGCCGTAATTGTTGACGTGATGTCTATAAGAATCGAATGTCCATTGTTATTCTGCACTAGTTCTCGTGTCAAATAGGCCACGACCGCTTTTCGTAAATAATAAGTCACAGTTTTGTTTTAGACTAGCATCCCGCCCGCGGTTTCAAATCAGTTTAGTGGTTTAAACATTAAGAAGGTACAGACAGACAGTTACTTTCACATTTAAAATATTAGTAACGATAATAGAGTCTAGGTTTTAAGCTGGCTTTTCATCATTGTTTTAAAATGATTGGTTGATTTCTATTTGCGATGCGATAATTGCTAGAAGATAATAAAATGCAGTTATCTAAAATGTAAGTGTAGACTATGCCCTGATTTCAATTTTCCTTTGACTACCCGGACAAAGCCGCGGGCACAACGCTAGTTATATACTTTAAAAGCGAATTTTTAAGCCCATACCCTATTATTCCACCGCCTCCTTGGTACAGAAACAAACGTGTGATCATAAAACAGCGGGGCCTTGGGTTCGATTTCCGGTGGGGACTAAAGAAAATCGATTAGTGAAACAGATATATTATCAGCCCCATACCCCACTAGGGGACACGGGACTTCACTGTTCCCATTATTCAAATGTTCAAAATGAGCGTCTGATAATACGTAATTGGAACAATTCCTCCGAGCTTTCACCAGATATTCTAGGCAAAGTGCATTGTCTGCTGCGGAGTTATATACGATGAGGTTTTAATAAAATTTCGTAAGGCCAACTCAACCAAGGTAACTTAGAACTGTATTTATTTATTTAAATTTCTTTATTATACTATCACAAAATATACACAAACATTAAAAGACACATATTTCAGTTTTTTAGCGAATTTATTTGTTTTTAATTTTCATGCCAACCTTATTCTGACAATTATGACAGAAAATTATCAAACCTAGCGTTTGGGAGATGCGTATACATATTTTAGTAGTATGTTTAACCGACTACAAAAAACGAGAAGTTTCGCCTGATGGTAAGCGATCACCACCGCCCATGAATATTCGGAGAGGTAGCGCCTCTGTGCACTGCCCGCTTTCAAGTGGTAAGGAATAAGGAAAGGCTTGATGACTAGAAAGAAGGAATGAACGGGGAAGGGAAATGGAAATATTAATTAAAAATTACACACTACCAGTCTTATAATAATATGTGTCTTATCGATTACACGCTCAGTCTCCCCACTCCACAGCCAAGGCCTCATCACAAAGGGAGTTCAAGAACACATAAGTAGCTTTTACGTATGCTGTTTTCAAGTCTACTTATGATGAACTATGCTAACCGATGCATTTTATGAATCACAATGTTGCAGTGGGAATTTGGTTCTGTGTTTGCCTTCTAGTTATGTTATGTTTATCAGTCATTTAGAAAGTGAAGTCCCGTGAGTCCTGCGAGTATGGGGCAGGTGATATACATCTTTATTGACCATTTTCTTTGTGGATAAGTAGGTGATCAGCCTTCATAGTCCTGCCAGATCGAGACATTTTTTGTGAGTCCCCAGCGGGAATCGAATACAGGACCCTTCGGTTCTACGCTCACACGTTAGAGTGAAGAAGAAAGAAATATTTTTTTTTTTGTTTTTAAATTTTAAACAAAATCTTAATCAATCAATTTGTAACTAAATTAATATCTATACCTAAATGAACAACCAGTAAATAATTAGAAAAAGAACTGTGTAGGCTAGGTTCGTTAATTGCACACAAAAGGACTCAGTTAAAAATATGCAAGAGCCTGAAAGAACTTATAGAAGAAAGTCTCAAGTGACCACCTAGACTATTATTTTATAGATTACTGGTACAAAGAGACACTATATAATAAATTAAAAACTATGGTAGTTACTCCAAAATAATACGAAGTTATCGCATATAACAAAACCATGACTTCTCTCGTCTCTTCTCTCATTGATCATTACATAAATCTGGGGATCGAACCAAAAACCTTTTCATCCCAATACCTACGTAGCCACAATACTAATAAGTCAGTGATAAATAATCATGTAATAAATGATAAAACATCTTGTGCCATTTATTGGAGGTCCATCACTAAGGCTGTCCTATCTTATAAAATGGATGGCGTTATCGATAAAGGATCTCGGATGTCTTCAGGCCATTTATCCTGCTATTCTCTTAGCTTCCCAGTATCAATCATGATTTATCGCCCACATACCGAGGTATATCGGAGATAATGATTTATAGTCTCATACTGATAGATTAAAAAGAAGCTTCTTAATCCAAAGCGTATATTAATATGACTTAAAAAGGAATAAATGCTTAAATCAGTCCACGGCAACTAACGTAACTTTATTGGAAAAAGTAGTCTATATATTATTGCAGGCTATAGTAAATCTCCATAACAAATTTCGGCAAAATTGGTTCAGTATTTCTTGCGTAAAATTACACCAAATATGCTCGCATCCATCAATAATTAAATTTTAATACGGATAGCATACACCTTTTAGCTTTATAATATCTACTAGTTCTTGTTGTTTTTTGGCTAGACCAGTTTTATCAATAGGAGAGGTGGTGCGTAGTGCGCGGGCTGCGAATAACCCGTGGCGCTTTTAAGCAAGATCAGTTTTATCAATAGGAAAAAAAGCATCGGATCTGTAAAAAATATAATTAAACAGATCCAATTTAGCCTATAGTCTGAATATAGTTCCAATTACCACTTGAATGAACCCACAGTCTCCAACTAGCTGTTCCCAACACGACACCAGATTGATTAGTGCTCGTAATAATGCGGTTGTTGCAAATGGTTTTGATTGTAAAGGGACAATTCTAGGTTAAACGTAGGCAAAATTACGAATATTGAGTTTAAAATGGGAAATTGTGTACTTTGTTAAGAGCACTATTCTGAAAGAGCCTAGATCTTTACCCATAAACATATCGTATCTTTAGCTATACAATAAACTCCTTTTTAGTTCCTTATCTTTATTCTTTTATTGTAATACTGTAAGCAATGCCCACCAAACTTAGAACTACTAATATAGTATTTTCTTGTGTCTGATTTTACGCGAGTAATATACATTTAGAAATTAAATGCTTTTAAACGGTTTTTAAGCGCGATTTATTCGTTAAACTAGACTGAGTCTCCCCGTGGCCACGTTCGCTGTAAAGTGTTCGAAATGTCGGGTTAATAATATAATGAATAAATCGCGTTTAAAATCCGTTAAAAGTCTTTTATTTCAAACTACTTGTTAGTAGTAAGTAGACGAAGCTAGTCAGTAGCTTTGTAGCATGCTCTATTTAAATATAAAAAATTAATGTAAATTTTGAAGTTATTTCTCTGTAATCAAACCCAAACTATTCATTAAACGCAAATAGCGCTATGTCTGTCTGTGGCGTGTACACGTATGTATTTGTCAGTATTGTTATTGCGTATTTCAATATTTCAATACATCTTGATTGACGGATATGGAACGAATCTGACGTATCCAAAGTTTATAATAAAATATTATTTTATTATTATTATATATATATATATATATATATATATATATATATATATATATATATATATATATATATATATATATATATATATATATATATATATATGTATATATATATATATATATATATAATTATATATATATAATATGAAATTAAAATAAGAGGAAAGTTTTGATTTCTTGTGTGTTACGATTTATGACAAAAATTGCTCTACCAATTTTTAAAGTTTCGTAACCGAAGGCTTTAATGGACTATTACTTAGACTTCGCTTTCTGTCTGCATGTCTGTCACCAGGCTGCACCTCATGAACTATGATTGTTATACAATAAAACTGTATAGATGATTTATTTCTGTTGCCTATATAATAATATACCTTAATAAATAAAAATCCAGTGTCACGATGTATGTTCCCAATCCACTCTTCACCAACTCAACCGATTTTGATGACATTTGGCATTTTATGTGTAATTTGGTCCAACTTAAGATATAGGATAGTTTTATTTCGATTAATTATGCCAATAATTTATAATCTTAATATATTTATTGCTCAGTCACAGCAACGCGTGGCCGGGTATACTAGTATCAACAAAAAATCGGGAACAATAGTTGACAAGATCATAAATTTTGCCTCATGATTTTGAGTTGGTTTCCGCAGCTTATGTGTGTGTGACACGTATCCGACTCGCACTTGACCGACTTTTTAATCTTTCACCATTAGATACATTTTAATTATCCAATCACGGGCTATGTATCATTCCTTTAAAACTTTTTAAAGTATAAACAAATTTGAAACTCTATCGGTATTTTTCAATCTTATTTCTTTTGTTGATAACTTTCAAAGAGAACGCTATTGGCTTCTGGAGTAGTTTGCAGGGTATCCGGGATATTAAATATTTCACTCCGTTAAATTTATATTTCAGCCGATATTCTATGGATTTTATATCGCTATCACTTAGCTTTTAATATCCGTTGTAATTTTTGTTTTTTACTATAAGTTCTATAGGCTATATGTGATGAAAGACGGGCAGAGACAGGGCTAACCGCTAGTAAAAGAAACATTATGTCATTTATACTAATATTACAAAGCTGAAGAGTTTATTTGTTTGTTTGAACGCTCTAATCTCAGAAACTACTGGTCCGGTTTGAAAAATTATTTCAGTGTTAGATAGCCCATTTATTGGGGAAGGCTTTAGGGTATATTTCATCATATACAATGTGGGTAAAACCGCGGCGCACAGCTAGTTGTCTAATAATTCTGCTTTAGATTTTGCACTACAGTTGCCGGCCATTTTGAAGGATATTGGATTGCCCAGCTGCGCATTCTAAAAGGAAGTAATTCTTTATTACCATCCTCGATTCCACGCGGTGAAATATGTTTCAATATCCGTTCCTGTTTTTAACCGACTTCACAAAAGAAGATGTTCAATTCTTTTCAGTCGACTTAAAGAGAAAAGTGGGTCATCAATCGACTGCACTTTTTTGTACGTCACCTCATTACAGCTTTGAACGGTGAACGGATTCTTATGATTCTTCTTTTGTTTGAAAGCTGGTGCTGCCCATGTAGACCCATTTAAATTAGATCGAGTTCTCACAAACGGTTGACGGTTTAGACTCTGAATCTTGTGTATCGATTAAAAATCTTATTTTTACATAGAAATTCGTTATTTATGAGTCTATATGTATATATTTTTTATAACCCAAGTGGAGCCGGGACGAGCGTAATTAAATATATTAACTTAACTTTATAAAAATACTAGCTGCGGCTCGCGGTTTCACCCGCGTCAGTCCGTATCCCGTAGGAATATCGGGATAAAAAATTGCCTTATATGTTATTCCAGTTATCCAGCTGTCTACGTACCAAATTACATTGCAATTGCTTCAGTAGTTTTTGCGTGAAAGAGCAACAAACACACACACATCCTTACAAACTTTCGCATTTATAA
>NC_052127.1:1840463-1855482 GCF_012273895.1 Zerene cesonia
AAAGAGCAACAAACACACACACATCCTTACAAACTTTCGCATTTATAATATTAGTAGGAAGTAGGATAGTAGGATCATACGATTTTAAGTTCTATAATACATCAGCAAAGCCAGTGAAATGTCTTCATTCATTCATTCATAAAGTTAAATTTATTCCAAGTTACTGGTGAACATATATGGGATTTGAAATGAATTAAAATGCAAATATAGAGAAGGATTTGCGCCTTCGCACTTGGAAATATTAGACAACGTAGACTGTTTAGGGCTGCTATGGTTGAGTTATTTTTTTTTATATCAAACACATTAGACAATAATATATATACATAGACACAGATAATATATAACTGTGTCAACCAAATTAATGGTTGTATTTGTTTGTACAAATAACCAGTTATTTATTTATTTTATTTTAAAGCTATTTTAGTTTTTTATCTACATTATTATATAAAATAAAGTTAAAAGGAACAACTTAGAGTTTAAAACAATAAAACTAATAAATGCGATAGTTTGTATTGTAAATAAACGTTATTTATTCAATTGTTGAATGGAGTGGCCATTCAAGCATAGGTAAGGTTTTAAGTACATCAACAGACGGGGGTTATCCCCAAGGGGGTATCCCTATGTGAGGGGGTACCCTTTATCACACGCACACATTAAATACATTTATCAGTAACACGCAGTGCTTTTTATTTTTTGAGAATATTTCAATAATAAATGAATTAAAAGCGAAAGTCTGTCTGTGAATCTTTCATGCCTAAAAAATCATCATAAAACATCGCTATCGCTAAATATGTGATGAAGTTAAAATAATTTCATATTTTGACAGACAATATATTAACTTTCGTTTGATTCTCTTCTCTTCTTTGAAACTCTACCTATTCTAGTGACAAAGTATAATATCCCATCCAACGGTTGGCTGGCAGAGATCGCTTATAAGCGATAGGGCCGCGTATCTAATTTCAATATTTATCTCCTTTCTTGTTTTCTTGATCTTCGTTTCATAATTTTCCTCATTAATATGTGTTAAATAAAATATATTGTATTTTCTTGTGTTTGATTTTACGCGAGTATTATACATTTAGTAATTAAAAACTTTTGTAACGGATTTTAAATGCGATTTATTCATTATATTATTAACCCGACGTATCGAACACTTTAAAGCGAGCGTGGTCTCCCCGTAACCGTCCGTTAAATTTTTTTTCCGAGAATCCGTTAAAAAGTTTTTATTTTCTAAATATATTGTATTGTTTTGATTATGTTATCTGTGACTGTGACACTAGTGAATAGTGCGGCTGGCAACCCTAGCTGTCCTCAGTTTTAACGCGAGCTTTATTCATTGTCACTTCTATTTTCCATCAGTTATTTGATGCAAATTACTATCTGTGGAGTTTCATTTCAATTCTTTTATGCATTCACGTGCATAATTGCGTGTGATATGATTTTGCGGTATTTATTCGCGTTTATATTTAAAACGATAAATTATTGTGGTGTGAAGATGCTATTGTAATTTGTGATCTTAGTGTTGGAAATAAGGGTTATTATTGTGTGGGGGATGATAAAAGAATCTTTTGAAATAGAATGCATTATGTTACTAGAGGTCCGCCTTGGAATCGTCCGTTGTATTTATATAGCTCAATATCAACAGATCACAAAAAATGTTGAAATCGGTCCAGTACTTTTTTTTTGTGTGATAGGTAAGCGCTTGACTACCATCTCCTTCCCGATAATAGCGTGTTCAAACAAACAAAATTTGAACTTTATATTATTAGACAAAACTAAACATGTGAGGCCATTTTGAAATCGAATAAAAAAAAAGCTGATATAAATACATGGCCATAAATTCTAATCTTATTTAGTTTAATAATTTATATTATAATCTTAACTCGCGAAACTTAAACGAAGTCGCTTTCTCTGTCATGCTCAAATATTTAAAACTACGCAACAGATTTTGATGGGGTTTTTTAAATAGATTAAGTGATTAAAGAGGAAGGTTTATTATGTACAATAATATCTAGTTTAATACTCAGAATTTATCGCGTGCGAAGCGGGAAAAAGCAAGTTAGATATAAAACCTAAATTATATTTATTATATCCATTTAGCTATTGAAATAGCGTACAGACTACAGTATCCTTAACCTTCAACTGCATTAAAAATATACGTTAATAAGCAACATGACAACTTTGATATCTATACTAATATTATAAAACTGAAGAGTTTGTGTGTTTGAACGCACTAATCTCAGGTACTACTGGTCCGATTTGAAAAATTCTTTTAGTGTTAGACAGCCCATTTATTGAGGAAGGCTATAGGCTATTTATGTACCACGGGCGAAGCCGAGGTTGAACGCTAGTTAATACTATTAGAACGATCCAGAAATAATCGCATCTGAATACTAAGTACAGGCTTATACAATACTAGAATTTCCGTAAGGAAAATATAGGCGGTAATGAGGTTTCCCCGCACGTTTTCCGTTTCCGTAGGATTTCCGGGATAAAAACTTCCCTGTTTTCTTTCTCGGGTCTCAAACAATTTTATCCAAATAAGTTTAGTGGTTTAGCCGTTTAGACAGACAGAGTTATTATCGCATTAATAATAAAACTAAGGATTGATCATTTCTAGAGGAACACAGTCAATATTTGCATTTCTCTTAGATGATATTAACTCTTACATTATTATGGTAAAAACTATGTTATGACGATTCGAAAGTGCATCTAGAAGAAGTCGAATTGAGCAATGTTTAAGTTCGAGTTTGAGTTTGATTCTATGAACCATGTGTAGCGGATCGTAAACCGATTTTAATGTACGTATTTCACCATTCAGTTTGTTTGCGGCACCGTGAAATCGATTCACATTTATTATTCACCATCAGGGCGTTACTGAAACAAATAGCCTAGTGACTCTCCACCACTGCCCCGAGGCACTTTTGTGTGCCGTCAAATCTTGCAAATCCTACTAATATTATAAATGCGAAAGTTTGTAAGGATGTGTGTGTGTTTGTTACTCTTTCACGCAAAAACTACTGAACCGATTGTAATGAAATTTGGTACGTAAACAGCTGGACAACTGGAATAACATATAGGCAACTTTTTATCCCGAAATTCCTTCGGACTTACGCGGGTGAAACTGCGGGACGCAGCTATATAATAATGTTAATATTATTATTAGTGTATAATTTAAAAAGAAAAATATTTTAATTATTTCTTTAAACGTGTAGTTATTATTCTAGTATATATTAATTTATTTCGTATATTTAAAGTTTTTGTCATAAACTATTTATGCAGTGTGTTGTAGTGAGTAAATAATTTTTATCTTTTCAAAATCGTTAAACATGTCCCGCAACAAAAGGTTGAAAATTACTGAAATAGTCTGTTAGTACACGGAACAAATTGTCTCATTCGATAGTTCACAAACTTATCTATGATATTTTAACTCACTTCGATAAATAGAACAAAGAATGAAGAAAGAAAAATATTTAATATTAGCTGCACTCCGCGGCTTCACCCGCGTAAGTCCGTACGAAAAAGTAGCAAACATACATACATACATCCTTACTTACAAACTTTCGCGTTTATAATATTAGTAGGATTTAATACACACAAAATAGAGGAGTGGATTAACAATTTGATTGCTGGAGATTAGTCAAACGAAACAGGCTTCTGCGAATCTGCTGGTAACAGTCTAGAGATCGAAATAGGATAAGGCGATTTTTAGTTATTACACGCTTTTATTGGATTCAAATGTATCTTCCTGTTCCTGTATAGTCCTGGGACACAGGCCTCTTATGAGGCTTCAGGCCATAATCCACCACGCTGGCCAAGTGCGGGTTGGCAGATGTCGTCGAACTTTTTGCTTCTTCGACATTCCGGTTTCCTTACGATGTTTTCCTTCACCATTTTAAGCATGTTAAACGGACGACGAACGACCTATCTAACACAATCTTCAATCGAGGATAATATTTAATATTTTATCATCCTGACTATATATTATTGATATTTTTAAATAAATTCCTTACGTATAAGAGAGACGACTTAGTTGACTTCATCATTAAAGCGTGTTTTACATTTTTCATAACTATATTTTTTATTTTAACGGTTGTTTTTCGAGACTGTACTTAGTCTGGTTTAGTAAAATACATGCTGTAGTTTCCGATAAATGCATCTCTTTTAAGCTAATATTGTAATGCGTATCTATGAATTGAATTATAAACTGCCATTGCATGTTTGCGTCGTATTTCTATTTTTATATCCATTGAACTTCATGAGTCATGAACGATTATAACATTATAATAATCTTTAGTGCCTTACGTAACAAATTTTGTTGTATCGTTAATGGCGTGTTATTTTATTCATGCTTATTGGTATATACTGAAAAACGTTTATTTAACGGCACAAAGCTTATATGAAATCCTTTATTGATACCTTCACGTATATGAAATTGTACAAAAAAATTAATTTTAACATAAAAAAACTTAACCGCTTTCACAGTATTCCTCTCCTGTATCTAATTTATCTCCGTACGTCTGGTTGTGTGGAAGAAATCGCTTTGTTGAGAGAAGACCGCCAATTGTTTAGATTGTAATTTTATTAAGTTTTTGTAGTTTTTATTTATATTTTTAAGAGCAATAAAGAATTAGTAAATAAATATTGTAACTACAAATTTAAATGCAACATTCCATATGGCAGGCAACAGCTTTCAAATAAAAATAGAATCATAATCATCCAGTAAAAAGCTATGAGGTAACAGACACAAAAATTCAGTCGAATTGAGAATCTTCTTTTTTTAGTATGTTAAAACGAATGAAAGAATTGAAGACTATCTGAAGAGGTTATATATATAGGACACAACTTCAAAATTCCTTTAATTCTCTCTATACATTACTTTCAGCATGAAGAACTTGGCCAAACCTGAAAGCTTTAATTAAATTGTCCTCTTTACATGAGTTACCGCAAGCGCTGTGGTTCCTACCGAAAAAACTTTACTAATTCCGAAACGTAGGTATAATAATATATTCGTTGGAGTCTGCGGTTCCTCCTTAAATCCAAATTGTTTGAAATTTTGCAACTATATTTATGGTTTATTGTGGTTATTACGATATCTTCGTTTGTAATTCAGACTTTTTTGAAATTTCTTAAGTGTGTTTCCTTAATAGCCATAAGTTAGAAGAATTTATTATTTTTTTAAAATTATTTACGGGATCTTGTAGACCGAAACGGTACATGAGTTGAGAATATAACTAAAACCTAAATGTGGGCATTAGAAGTTAGCAATGAACATTATCTAGTAATATCAAGCTAAAGTTTGCTTCAATTTGTGAATTTGGTGAGAGTATGATAGTGCTCGTCGACCGCCTCCTTGGTACAGTGGTAAACGCGTGAGCGTAGAACCGAGGGGTCCTGTGTTCGATTCCCGGTGGGGACAATAAAAAAAAATATCTCGGTCTGGCAGGACACAGAAGGCTGATCACCTACTTGTCTATAAAGAAAATCGATCAGTGAAACAGATGTATATCATCTGCCCCATACCCCAGTAGAGGACACGGGACTTCACTTATGATAGTGCTCACATAATATGGTAAATACATGGCAATTACTTTACCATGAAGGTTTTCTTTACCTTTTGATAGATTTTTATTCTAAGAAGGATAAGAATTATTCATTTTAAGATTCAGATTAATAGAAATATGATGTTATTAATGTAATCTATCGCTTAATTGGAGCTTTATTGATATTTATGATTGGCCAGTAGATTCTCCACATACCCGAACGAAGTGGCTCGACTTCTAAGGAAGCTTTAGCCACACATTCCTCAGGGCCAGCAGACCAGCAGACGACATCGTGGTCAAGCATTCAAAAAAGATGAATATAAAAGATTTAGATGATTGTTGATGTTCTACTTTCAACCCCTGCATTACTCATGTTTTAATCAGCAAAATGTGCAGTCGCTTTGCCAGACATAAATTTCCGCAGTTTTGTGTTGAAGAAGTGACCAATCGATAGCACGTTTGAATTTATAGCAACGGAATACATAGATACTGATATTCTATATTTTTAGTACATCTAGACATGAAGATAGATGTTATGACAAATCTAGGTTTGGACCTAACACATAGGTAAATATAATGGTAAATGTAAAAACTGTAATATGATTTTTGTACATTTTCATATAGGTAAAATGTTAAAAAATAATGCCTGCGGTTTGGTCGATTTGGTGCCGATCGCTAAATTTATTAATTATTAAGCTTATAGAAATATTGTTGTCTAGTAATGTTTATTATTATTTAAATTAATGTAAATTACAGTTTAGGATATGAGTGCATAACAATAAGATATCAGACTGTTTGTGTAAGAGCAAGAACATTACTGATTATACTGTTATCCTATCCTACAAATATTATATACGCGAAAGTTTGTAAGTATAGCTGTGTGTATGTATGTTGGATGTTTGTTACTCTTTCACGCATAAAATACTGAAATGATTGCGATGAAATTTGGTACGTAGAAAGCTGGATAACTAAAATAACACATAGGCAACTTTATATCTCGATATTCCTATGGCACACAGATTTACGCGGGTAAAACCATGGAGCGCAGTAATAATTAGTATTGACGATGGAAGTGTACCTTATAAAACTCCACTGTGTTCCATCGGGCGACTTTAGTGAAAGGGTCACGGGAGCTGGTTATTTTTATTTACAGGACCCCCTTGGTACCAGCCGCAATCTCCTGCCCATACACTATAGATCTCCATAGGGCAATATGAAAACAACTTATATAGAACAGAAATCAAATTTAAAACAAACAAGCCGAAGTTGTTACGTTGGACAGTTTCGAGGCGATCGCTTTTAAGTGGATAAGTTACAAGTCCATTACTCTGCTGTGATATTGCAAAGTTTCAATGTTTCTTGAATGATATTTGTTTTAATTAGACTTCGGTTTGTAAGTCGCTTCGAATGGTCACCGTTAGATAATATTTTAAAAGGTTAATGTTATGAGAACATTCTGCTTGTGATGATGTTTGGTTCTTCGACGTTCGACGTAGGTTAAACTAGTTAAACTATTTATTTATTAAAGCATTCTATGCTTGTCGCATTGCAATTGTCATGTTTTATAGACTTTTTCAAAAAGAGGAGGTTCTCAATTCGACAATAAGTTGTTGTGATTTTTGTATTTGATAGGAAGTCGTTACCTTTTGGTCCATTGTTACGCTCTGACGTTATACCTCCCCCAGAGACGATAGGGACCTATTTTCTAGAAATAATAATTAAATACTAACGGTTGATCCCGGTTTCACGTGATACGTTGTTTCACTGCATAAGAACCTTACTGGTGTCTTTAACACGTTAAAATAAGATTAGCCGACATGATCGAGCCGTTCTCGACTTTAAGAGTTACGAACATATTTGACAATTGATTTTTATTTATATAAATGAGCAACAATGTAACTGAAAGTACAAGTTACCAGTTTATAAAAAACCTTCGGCAATAATAGACCTTTTCCTGCGTAAGTTATAAATCTTGCTTTTAATTATGACACAATTAATGCTTCAGCGCATTCTACAATGCTAATATAGAAAATTTTATATTGAAAAGTTATTAAGCGAAGAATTAAGCTCTTGCAGTTTTTCAAACGAGCTTTTTCTTTTGTGATTCGTTTTCATCAAGCTACTGAGAGATTCTATTTTCTTACTTTTATAACGAATACTTATTTGTTGCCTTCCTTTGTTTAATAATTAGACTTTATGTCACAGTATTGGTATAAGATTAATTTTTTATATTATAGAAATGTATATTTTGCTTTCAGCGTCGATTGAAATAAACTAATAAATCAATGCATGTGAGGATAGATTTCTGGCTTCTCCATTCAAGATAAAGCAATATCTATACTTATAAAGACATAGATATAGATAGTGATGTATTTTCATACATATTTTGTGTTTTGTTTTGAGAGAATTTAATTAAAATATTTTTCTTTCTTCCTTTCTTGTAGTAACTCGGAGTCAGGAAGTCGGTAAGTGAAAAACTTGGTTCCTCGTAGACCAATTTATCAGTTAGTTATTTATAGTATACAATTATGTTATCTGTGGTTATACGATGTAATTGCGTAGAATGAAAGGCTTATGGGGTTACAGAGGTGAAGGAATAGAAATTTCTTATTAATAAGAATTTCTAGTTGCAAAATGAAACATTTGTAGTTTTTATTGGAATCGAATAAAACTTATAGGACTATCATGCTAATTAAATATGTCCCACATAGAGTCTGCCCCAATAATAGAAATACAGCTGAAGATGATGATGCTTTAATGAATGAAAATCGTATCATGAGTTGCGACGTAACGAATGATGAATAAAAAAAGAAAAAACAAACAAAGAAACACACTTTTTCATTTACAAATAGTAAAGGGAGAATTTGATACCAATTCTGGTTAAGAGTAGCCCATGACACTCACTAGCCTCACATCTTCAGACACCAAAATCATATTATAAAACTGCTCCGCTCCGACGTAAAAGAAGTACAAAGAAACGATTTTTTCATTTATAACAAGTAAGTTATATACCATCTACATCTGTAAAGATTTTCTTAAATGCGTGCCAATAATTTTTTATTGAAATCGTTATCAATAATTTTCACAAACCACACCACCTCAGAGCTTTATGTGTGCCCTAGAAAATATTTATTCGCCACTCTAAATTTATAAGAGAAAATAAATCAACCTCGCAGACTAAGTGCTTCCACTCACATCGATTTTATATAAATTCTCTTCAAGCTTATGAACATATTTATATCAACCGTATGGACTCAAATGACAAACCAGAGTAATTATTTTCACATTAGCTTAATTGTTTCGGAGAAAAAGTAAAAAGGACAATGAGGCCATGCTTAAATCGTTTTTTATCTGGACGGGAAGGAGGTAAAAGATTTGAGATTTTTTGTTTGTTTTGGTTAACTTATTAACAAATGTTATATTAAGTTACTATAGTCTAATTTAATAAAACCTACACCAAACTTTAATGTTTTTAAAGCCATAATAAGACTTTGACTAAAAGTGAAGGAGGTAGGGGCCTATGGATATCACAAACCTTCATAACTAACAAATCCCACTCCTTAGGACATTTTTCCATAATCGTTCACTCCAGTCCCAACTACACCGATCTATATGTGAAGAAGATACATCCTCACCAATCATCATCATCAGCCCAAATATGTTCCCGCTGGGACACAGGCCTCCTATGAGGGTTCAGGCCATATTCCGCCACGCTGACCAAGTGCGGGTTAGCAGATGTCTCATGTCGTCGATCTTTTGATTCTTTGACGTGCCGGTTTCCTCACGATGTTTTCCTTCACAGTTTTAAGTGTGCAGATAAATAGAAAAATCAATTTATTTCCTGCCAATTTATTTCTTTTAATTTATTTCCACCCAAAAAGTCATCAGGTAACGAACACTAAAAACTGTCGAATTCATAACCACCGCCTTTTTCAAAAGAAAATAACATGATAAAAGATAAACTTAATGGTTATAATATAGTCAGCTTCTGGCTCTCAAATGGTTATTAATGCTAGTTGAAACTTCACTCAGCTAAGTGGTAGTTTAGTGAAATAAAGAAATAAATCTTTATTAAACTGTTAAATTAGTCCAATTATGTTTGTAGAATTAGTATTTTACAGTACTTCATCATCATCGTCATCAGCCCATATATGTTCCCACTGCTGGGACACAGGCCTCCCATGAGGGTTACATTACTTACATACATAAAAATAGAAAAGGTGCATGTGTGAATCTGAATTTGAATTTGAATTAAAAAAAAAACACATATTTATGAAGTTTTACCACAGCTGGGCTCCAAGTCTGCTAGCTGGCAAATTACCACAAACATGAACCTATCAAATTCACCATCCATTTTAATAATCCTACCACGATAACTTACTATTATCGTGTCTTAAATGAAACACGTTCTAGCCGTATTGCATCGCCACTATAATGGAGTTAGTATTGATCGTGTATATTTATGCTAGGCTTCATCAGAGTCTGAATCATACTTTAATCCGATTCTTAATGTTTCAGAATGGAATATCCTATTTAGAATGTACTCATAGTATGAATGACTCTAAGCTTTGGCACGCTCACCTTGAGTCGAGCACGCTTCAGCACGAATCGGGCCAGCTCGCACCGGGAAAGTACCACACTCCCTCAGAAAACCGGCGTGAAGTAATAGCTTGCTATTGCGTTTTGTATGGTGAGGGGGGGAGCAGGAGGCCTATATCCATTTCGTTACCCGTCCCAATCCTTTCCTTCTCCTCTCGTCAATCCTTTCTTAATCCCTTCCTAAGTTAAAGTCGGCAATGCATTTGTAGAGGCGTAAGGTCTGCAATTGATCTTACTCCTCTTCAAATGTTCATGGGCGGTGGTAACGCTTACCATCAGGCGTCCCACCAGCTCTACTATAATATTTAAAACAAATGTAGATAAGTTGACTAAATATTTTTTTTATATGTATATAAAATAAATTCGTGTTAGTTACAGCATTTGTAAATCAGGAACGGCTAAATGGTTAACAATGAAATTTAGCTTGAATGTGTCTCCAGTTGGTTAACTTACAGTTAAAAAATTTAAAATTTACATAGATGTAATGGATGAGAGGCGAGGGGTTGTATTTGAAATAATGAATGAAAAATACATACATAATATTCTATCATAGCTATTCATGTTTTTAAAGCCTTTTTAATAAGTTTGACACGGGTTAAATGTCATGCTTGGTTCGCTTTAGAGTTGATTTATTACGCAAATTTCGTTCTTGTATTGTTGGTATATAAATAGAAAAATTCATCGTTCAAGTTGAGTCGCTGTTTTACAAAAAATTAGATGAATTAATTTTCGCTTTTTTAATTAAATTTTATAGATGTTTTGGTAATAGTGACGCTATAAATAAACAGCTTCCGTCTTCTACTTCTTTCTTTTTAGTTTCTTTGAGAGACAACTAATATATATACTGCAGGGACACCAGCCTTCTATGAGGGTTCATCCCATAATTCACCACGCTGGCCAAGTTCGTGTTGGCAGATGTCACATGTCGAACATTTGATTGGATATGCCGGTTTCCTCACGATGTTTTCCTTCACCGTTTCGAGCACTAGTATATAGTAAAAAGCATAGTATAATTAATAGATGATGGGAAGACGAATAGAATATCGATTTTTAAATTGAAGTCCTCTCCATAGCCTTCCATTTCACATTACATAATAATGCTCCATTTGATTCGATTACATCTCTGTTCTTACAATTATCTTTTTTTACCTTAAAGCAGCTGTGGCTCAGTGGCGAGAACCTCGGACTTCAAAATCGATAAGTCGAGGTTCGAGACCAGGGCGAGCATGTAGGAAATAAATTGATTTTTCAATTTATCTGCACATGTGGATAACATCACCACTGCTTAAAACGGTGAAGGAAAACAACGTGAGGAAACAGGCATGTCCAAGAATCAAAAAAGTTCGACGACATGCGACACCTGCCAACACGCACTTGGCCAGCATGATGGATCATGGCCTAAACCGTCATAGGAGGCATGTGTCCCAGCAGTGGGAACATATATGGGCTGATGATGATGATGATGATGAATTACCTTTTACCCTTATATTTGATTGCTCACCCAATTAGCTATTCTATAATGTGAGTATGTTATATATTTTATAGACCCGATCTCTACTAACATCTATACCAAATTATTGACACCTGTAGTGGCAGCTTTCAAATTTTACCTACGATGTTAATGCGATTCTAATGCAGCTTGTAAACTTTTACCTTGAATATAACTCAAATGAATTGTTTGCATGCTATTTAACATTATACAATTAATGTTCAAATACTTTTATGGATATAAATCATATATTATAATGCACATTACAGGGCATTTGTTCGTTATATTGACTACTTACTTAAGAAAAATGTATATAAAATAGTCTAGGCTTAGTGAAAAAAGAACTAACTGTATGTCTGTTTATTGGTATATACATAATTGGGGAAATTAATAAATGTATTATTTATTTGCTGTAACGCGGTGTCACACGCGTGGTGCCCGGGTAGAAATTAGCCAATGTGCTAATCCAGACCATAATCTATCTATATAATTTACAGATACGATAAGCTGTTTTCGCTTGAAAGAGTTACAAACATCCAAATAATTGTCCTACCACCCATATAATAATATTATAAACTTTCGCGTTCATAATCTTACTAGGATTTATGTCAGCTGCAATGTAGATATTGAATGTCGTGTTCTTATCTCGAATGCAATATTAAATCATAGCAATTGGCATGACATATAAAATTAAAGCCATGCAAAACAGAACATTACCTTAAAGACAAAAAACACTATACATTTCAAGGATGATTCAAAGACAATTCAATATATAAGACCCAAAGTAAAGTGTAATAAAATATATAGCTATATTATAAAGAAAACACTGAAAAGAACTTCGGAACAAAATTGTAAGGTAAATAGTGTATTGTAGCACTTATCCGACAGTTGATACTCCATACATCAAAGTGTAAAGTACGCAACAGAGCCAGACTTAGCAATATTTGTCAAAATATTACTTTCAATAACCATATGATGTATATGAAAACCTAACTAAATATGAATGCTGTTAAATGTATGGATATATGTATATATACATATATTCATATAAGCTGTTCGCCCCGGCTTCGCTAGTGATACATATATAGCCTATGTGACTCAGTGCAGTTGCAGGTTTCTAATGGTGAAATAATTTTTGAAATCGGCCCAGTGTGTTTGCATGACAAAAATACAAAAACACAAAAGATTCCCGTTTATAATATTAGTGTTACCAACAATTGTGTCTGATAACTTGCAATACTTAAACAGTATTAGTATCGAATCATCATTATCATACCATATATATTCCCACTGCAGGGACATGTCGTCAAACTTTTGATTCTTCAACGTGTCGGTTTTTTCACGACGTTTTCCATCACCGTTTCGAGCAGTAGTGATGTGGATAATGAACAGTTAAATTGAAAAACAAAATATATTTGCTTGAACCCCCCACTTTTCGTATTTAAGTCCTAGGGTTAAACTACTGAGCCACTGTTAAAACTTCTTCATTCGTGCCACAAACTTATTCGAGCCTTATTCGATTTTTATTTTACTTCTTTAAAACTAGAAAATTGAACATGTACATATTCGCTTACTATCTAAAAAAACTCCGAGTTAAAATTGTAATAATAAATTTAAGTAAAGTTATTTATGTTCAAACGATAGTAATTGCAAACTGATATTTCTAAATAGATAATCGGATACCTAGATAATGCAATATAATACGATATTTATATCTCCCTTCTAACATAATGCAAAACACTCTTAAGCTCATTTAAAATTTACACCTACCGCTTTATAGTGTAACTAGCTGGTGCGCGGTGCGCGGGCTGCAAGCAGCCCGCGTGGATTTTTGCGTGGACCAGTATTATCAAGACTTAATAGGTGGTACGCGGTGCGCGGGCAGCAAGTAGCCCGCGGGGCTTTTTATGTGGACCAGTCTTATCAAGACTTAATAGATGGTGCGCGGTGTGCGGGCTGCAAGCAGCCCGCATGGCTTTCTTCGTAGACCAGCTTTACCAAGACTCATTAAATGGTTCGCGGTGCGCGGGCTTCAAGCAGCTCGCGTGACTTTTTGCGTGGACCAGTCTTATCAAGACTTAATAGATGTTGCTCGGTGTGCGGGCTGCAAGCAGCCCGCATGGCTTTTTTCGTAGACCAGCTTTACCAAGACTCAATAAATGATGCGCGGTGCGCGGGCTGCAAGCAGCCCGCGTGGGTTTTTGTATAGATTAGATTTATCAATAGGGAAGCTGATGCTCGGCGTGCGAAATGCGCTTACGCTGTGTGCGTAGATAAAGAAAATAAGATTACATTGTCGGATCGTTAAAATTACGTAATAGATTCTGTTTTCTGTTCTGTTAGGGTTTGTTTTTGACACAGAGCGATTCAATGGGAAGTTTTACATGTAAGATATATTATTTTGTATTATTGCACCCGTTTGAAACCGGTTCGCGTCGCTTAAGCACAACCCGATGATATTTTATTATAGTCTATCTTCTATGATACAAACGTAAAGTACAACATTCATAACACTATTAGAATACGAAAAATTAATCAAATAAAAAATATCCTTTACAATAAAGCTCCATCTATCGAGTGTCGTTAAGTACTACCCGTTTAAGTACTGTAGCGTGCAGCGGATGCGCCATTCCAAGTTTACCATTAGTGTTGCCTAAATGTAAATAAAAAACCGCAAGTAAAGGAAACAATTTATTTACGTTGTTACATGTAAAAATCACAAGGAAAATAATAATATCAAGAGATATTAACAATTTGAACATCATATCATCATACGAAAATATTACATTTTGTGAGATTTAAATAAATATCTAAAAAAAGAGAGATTCTCAATTGTATGATAGTAATTTTTATCACTTTTTTTATTTCGGTAAGCGATAAGGTATAGGGAAGGCTTTTGGTTAAATTTAAATTAAATATAATAATTTAAATTGGATCAATATTTGTATGATTACATAAGAAATACTATAGTCTTGTAAAATTCTCTCGTTTGAGACGAAAAATTATATTTTCAATAAAATTGACCCAAAATTCTCAGTACGTCAAATTGTCAATGTCATAAATTAATAAACATTAAACAATAAACAATATTGTTATGTCATTGTTATGTTTTTTTTTTTGTTATGACTGTTGAGAAAATTAATTTAAAATGAATTTATTCTTTAATAATGTAATACGTACGTACGTTTGTAGTCGATCAGTAATATTATATAACAGGAAAATGAGTATTTCAAGAGATTTTGATGAGTGTGCGCAATATTGATAAGTTGATTCCAATAAGTAAAAAAATCAAGGAGCTTCTCATAATTCTTTATCTTATACCTTTAAACGAGCAATTCTTGTATATATATATGTATATATATATATATAATTGGAATCTCGGAATCGG
>NC_052127.1:1856482-1857696 GCF_012273895.1 Zerene cesonia
TTTTAACTTGACTTATCACCACTTTATTATAGATAAAGATTTCATTCTAAACTGAGTAGGTGCACATATTAAGAACCGATGACAATAGAACAATGTCATAAGATTTTTACTTACTATTACCATTTTCATAAACAAATGATAACTGTCACATTTCCATTATCAGAGTAATTTTGAAATGAAATTTGAATCACCTCATAATACCACAATTTTTCAACAATGTATAAGACAAGACTGTGAAACTATTTTGTTCATATAAGTATATAGACTTTGTAGATTACTAAATAATTTGATTTTCATTATGTGATGAACCATGTTACATCAACATGAATTGAAGTTATTGATTCATCTAAAAATAAAACAACTGAAATAATTGAGCGACTCAATTTATTGTATTTCTTAAAATCTGTGTATTATTTAAAAGACCCAAGCTCCTTAATACTGTTATCAATATATTTCTGGTTGATATAGGTATATTGATCAGCATCAAAGGGTTTTGTTTAATTTTATTTTCGTATAAAATATTATTGGTTGGCACTACCTCTTCACTGGAAGCCAAGATTCCATAATAGTTTTTCTATTATTCTGTTTTTTTTTTGTTTCAAGAAGCAGCCAGAAATGTAAAAGGTATTCAAAACATTTACTTTTGAGACATAATATTTATTTTTACTTAAAATATACATATGTAATAAAATAAAATGAAACTATGATTAATGGGTAATAATTTCATCAATTTTATAATTCAAAATTTTAATTCACAAATAAGTCATTTAGGACACATTTCTGGGAGGATCATTTCACAATATGAAGTATTACATTATATATTTCCCTGGGGATTTCCTTTCAAATGAATACAACTTTTGTTCTTTCCCATTGATACTTTCTGTTTTTATTGGTTTTCACTTGTTTATTCACAGCGTGTGTCGTAGACTGTTTTCTTCTTTTAAATATAATAAAGAAATATGAGAAGCTCCTTGATTTTTTTACTTATTGGAATCAACTTATCAATATTGCGCACACTCATCAAAATCTCTTGAAGTACTCATTTTCCTGTTACATAATATTAGTAAACGACTAAAAATGTACGTACGTATTATATTTTTAAAGAATAAATTCATTTTAAATTTATTTACTCAGTACAACAGTCATAACTCAAAAAAATGACATAACAATATTATTAATTATTAATTAATGACATTGACAATTTGACGTACTGA
>NC_052127.1:1858696-1936879 GCF_012273895.1 Zerene cesonia
CTCCACTTTTCGCCCGGTTTCCGAGAAAAGCGATGTCAGTCAGTCAGTGGGTGTGTAGCTTTATATAGTATAATAAAGAAGTTTAATGGGTTATTTAGAGCTGTGTCCTTTTACCTTTACTAGAAGAAATCCGTGGCAATATTCGTATTATGCTTTGCTATAATATTTTACTCTTGTTTAATGTGTGCTCGCTTCAGCTTGAATTGGACCAACTCGCACCAGCCAACGTACCAGAAGGTAACATATATATAGTGAAGTCCCGTGTCCGCTAGTGGGGCATGGGGCAGATGATGTACATCTGTTTCACTGATCGATTTTCTTTACGGACAAGTAGGTGATCAGCCTTCTGTGTACAAGGTAACATGCGGATGCAGTTTTGTTTCCTGCGATGAGTGGGGCCCAAGTTGAGGGCGGATCTCCTTTATTCCCATAGTCAATTCCTTTCCCATCCCTTAAAAGCGTAACGTAGGTATTCGCAGAGGCCTTATCTCTGCAAATGTTCATGGGCTGGTGGTGATCGCTTCTGATCAAGCGATGCACCAACTCAATCGCCCGCTCTTATATAAAAAAATAATAAAAAACGTTATTAGAAAAGGTCATTTTTTATATATTTAACCACAATATACATTATTTTTAAATTATTTTTTAGCATAAGTGAAGATATACCTACCTAATTTTACAAATCTATGTGAAAGAAAGTATAGTTTGGAGGGTTTTTCCTAAAAAAACATTCAATCGTCTGTATTAACATGCATAATTAATGTCTATCTAATTTAGGTACCTCTCAGTAAATTCGCGGTGTAAAACTAATAAATCATAGCGATATTATACAATGCACGTATTCAGTCTGTAATACCCCACGATATAAATCTGAAAATAAGCTACACCACATTATCTTCTTAGCATCTCTTTTATTTAACATTGGAAGACCTTAATTTATTTTAGTATTTTTACTGAATATTAAGAAAAAACCAATTCTATACTAGTTTAGATAAGTGTTCTTAAATGCACTTCAAATTTGTCGACTTATCTTTGAGAATGTCAAGAACGGCTGAATTGCCTGTTAATAGATAATAATCATAGCTATGTGCCTCAGCTCGTACTCGTTTTGTATGTAAAAATTGAGATTTAATATTGTCTATAGTATTTAAACATCCTAGTTCTCATATCAATAGAATGTTATATCGAGTTCATTAAGCAGATTATAATTGATCCTAGATTAAAGTTAGTTTTTAGGTTACATTTTAGATTAAAACAGTTTTATAGTAGACTAGCGGTCCGCTCCGGCTTCGCCCGTGTACATATTTATATATACTAAAACCTTCCTCAATAAATGGGCTATCGAGCACTGAAAGAATTTTTCAAATCGGACCAGTAGTTCCTGAGATTAGTGTGTTCAAACACACAAACAAACTCTTCAGTTATGTTCACACTGCGATCCAAACCTCTAACAAAGATAAAACAATCTTGTGAAACAAAATACACCCAACCAGTAGTTCTTTAAATGACCTTGTATTAATCATTATTACCATCTCTATTACAAACATTATTACCACCGTACAATTACCTATTGCTAATAATAAAATGTTTTGCTACTTTTTAGCCCCACTATAGAAACTCTTACCTCTATAGAAGCTCTTTCCAAAGAGACGGTAATTCGTTTCTATCAGATCAAGAGCGCTTCTAAAAAAATCTAGTAGAATAAAAATGTATAAGCTTCAGGGTGGAAAAGGAAGGTGCAATTCCTTCAGCGAAGAAGGAAGGATCCTCGACAAGTCTTAACAATATAATATATATATAATAATGTTGGAAATTTGTATATATGCTTCTGTAGCGAGAAATTTCACTAGCGCGATTCAGGAATGTATCGCTACATCGGCGTATCTGTTTCTAATATCTCTACAATTACATAGCGTCATTCAATGTCCCAATTCCCTATATTTAACTCCAAATCCGTCCCTGTTAAGACAACGCTTGGGGTCGAATTCGAGATACGTCTGTTAGAGCACGTCCCACTACTGAATAACAAATAGAGCTATAAATCTCACAGATGTACAGCTGTAGGCGTCGGTACGTGAGCCAGATTTTCATAGCTCTGAATTGACAGCTTGTCTGTTAAGTGGAAGAAAACTCATATTGTTTGAGAATTTATGTTTCGTGGGAAATTATTAACCTACCAATACTTATCAATCACACACACACACACTTTTCTTATTATATCATTACTTACATATTTCAAATTTACAACTTTGTCGTTAAGAATCCTACTAATATTATAAATATAAGTTTGTGAGGATGTGTGTGTGTTTATTGCTCTTTCACGCAAAAACTACACTACACACAAACTACACTAAACACGAAATTTGGTACGAAGAGAGCTGGACAACTGGAATACATATAGGGAACTTTTTATCCCGATATTCCTAAGGGATACGGATTTACGCGGGTGAAAACCTCGGGGCGCAGCTAGTATATCATAAAATGGTCTGTGGGGTTTCGGCGCTGCGTGCTGTATTACAGGACTTGGCTTAGTGCGACAGCAGAGGCTGTCACCTATTATTCTGATAAGTTTTGCATTGTATAACTTATTTATTTTTAAGCAACTTATATATATGTATGCATCCTTTTTGATGACACTATTTTTTTATTATTTTATTATTAATACTTATCAATAACAATATTAGTATTATATATGCGAAAGTGCGTTTGTTTGTGCTTTTTTACATCGCAATGTAGCAATTTTATATGACTTTTGTATCTGGAAACAGTAATAGATGGATTACAGACCACTTTCACAATTTGTCAATTCGAACTAGTAGTCCAGACGTTCTTGAGGTTTGCGATTTTAAACAAACTCTTTAGCTTTATATTATTAGTGTAGAAAAATAGGTTAGTCAAGGCCCTATTTAAGAACACAGTGCACATTTGTCTCCGTCCTGTTTTTTCCTCTGTGTGTTAATTTTTATTTGTTTGATTGTTTTATTTTTTAATTGTCGTATATTTAATGTGTTCTTTTAATAAACGTTAAATCTACCTATCTACTTATCTATCTATCTATCAATCTAGACACAAATGTAACTAAACTACCTAAATAACTAATAAAATACTAATGAGGCCTTTCCTTATGGAAATAGATTTCGATCTATCGGGGCAAATTGCTCGTAACCTTCTTACCATAAAGTAAAATCGATTTATTATATGCATTATTCCATACAAGAAAGACACGGAACAGCTTATGGCTGTAATGTTTTATTTTCGGGTTTCCTTGTAAATGTGAAAGTTAAATCTAATCACAACATAGTATAAAGCAAAGTCGCTTCCCTCCATACTAAGATCTTCAAAACTGCACAACGTATTTTGATGGTTTTTTAATGGATAGAGTGATTCAAAAGCAAGATTTTCATAAACAATAACATCTATTAAACTACTCCGAATTTAACGCGTACGAAGCCGCGGGCAATAGCTGGTTTGCTTATATTGTAACTAGCTTTCAGCCGGCGGCCTTGCCCGTATAACAAGGAAAACGAGAAACAGAAATATATAACTTTCGAAAATATCAACTATCACGGGTCATGAGATACAGATGGATTGACAGACCTCAGACAGACTGTGACTAACGTACAGTGAGTCTTAGTAGTGTAAGGTCCTGTTTTGACGTGACAACGTCTTAAATTAGGTTGCGGCTCGGAGGCACTCATGAAAAAGTGTAACGCCCGGTAACGTTACGATGAGTCACCGAACTATGATCGGTCCGCCGCGCGCGCAGCACTAGAGAATTAGGCGCATTTTGTCTTGCGTGTTTGTGTCTCTGTCTCTGTCTTTTTAGTAAACAAAATATATTTTCTATAGTTAAAATTTGTGCAATTCTTATTTTCATTCAATTCCTTGTTCCTATTGTGCAATTTAATAATATTCATATTAATAAATATTCTACCAAGAAAAAGACGTTGTCACGTAAAATCTTCGCCCGTAAAACCGACTTTACAGGCAACCATTTTTTATTTACCTTTTAGCTGTGAATACCTAGAAACGAATCATTATGATACCTGAAAGAACCTAACAACTAGCTATGTTATGTTATCTGTGCAAACAGTAAAAAAGCTCCGACTATTGAATGGAAAAAGTGTGGCTTCAGAGTGCATGAAATAATTATATTTTATGCATAATGTATTTTGAAATACTATAAATTATGCAAATGGTAATGGGGCGTGGGAAGACTCGATTTGTTTTACTTTTACGAAAGATTAGACGGCTCTGATGTTATTTTTTGCAGAATATGTATAAAAGGTTATCCACCTTTGTCTTTAACTACAAAATAGGTACCTACTATATCAACATACATACATACTTTTAAAATGACGGCAAGAGTGGTGTTATTAATTTGACGTGTTTGTCTGTGTTTCTGACTGTCTATATGTTTCTGTATGTACAGACAGACAGTCAGCTCCCGATTAAAAAAATTTGTAGTCGCTTCATCCGCGTTTTCAATTTAGTTTGTTTTTCTATTAAGGGTGATTTATGTGCGAGTGTCTCAGACATGTTTGACGAAAATCAGTTGAGCCGTTTGCAATCATTTTAATAACTTTCTAATTTCACATCTCCCAAAACATGCCTATCAAATGATATCAAAATACACTATTTCAAATACAATATGGCCGACAACACAAATTAAAGTCAGGGGTTTTTCCGATGAATGAATGTTTGTTCTATCGAAATTTTGCTTCTTCAATACGCACGAGATCTCTCGACCCTTCAAAAACCCTATTAAAGGTGTCATTGAATTAAACCCCACCCTCGACAGTCGACGGTGCTCAAAGTTTTAATAAAAATGTACACGAGGCATTTTTTAATCAAAACTGGCTAAGTACAAAATAACATACAAACAGCACGCTGCAAAATGCGCACTTTTTGCTTGTGGATTAAAAATAATAAACACACAGATTAAAAATAAACTCTCGTCAGCTATGTACCTTTAGAATTGCTTTGATTTCTTGCGGTTTTATAATACAACTTTATTTGTTAAATTACTCACTTTAAAAGGGCAGAATTAATATAAACTTATTATAAATTTTAAGTTTTATAGCATTGAAATACTCTATAGATGAGAAATTTTGAAAGAATAGAAAAAAATTGATCACGACGCGGGATATAAACTTTGTATACTTATTGAATAGTAACTATGAAAGATCGGTGACGATACGATAATTTCATGAGTTTATTCTAACAAAGAGACCTTGGCTTCTCCATTGTAGAGCCTTAAAAATACATTGGTTTTGTAGAGTGGGGAAGGCTTATGATTTTTTGATGATTTGTCTATTAAACCATACAAAATCGTTATTTAACATGGAAAGGAATAATTGTCTATTTTATAGCTATGTCTAGTATCTAAACCAGGGTCTTTGTCACTTAAAACTCTTAAAATAACAGGGGTATATGTAAAATTACCACAATGATTAAACCATACTTCTTTATCATATTGTTCAATACAATAATAGCAGCTAATTTGTAGTTACGCTATTTTAATGGTTCACAGTAAGTTTTGGGGAGCCGGACGCCTTCCTTTTCCTTACCTCTTCTCAATTTAAAGTCGGTTCATAGGCGGTGGTAGCGCTTACCCTCAGTGTAGCTACCAGCTCCATTGCCGGCGATAAAATAAAAACGTTTACTATCAAAATATCCTAAATACGATACGGTTACAGCAGGAAACAGAGAAAATACTCAGAGACTCAATATAAAGGGTATTCATGGCCCGCTAAAGTGGCTCAGCTACAAAGCACAAAACGTGATGTATATCCAAATAGGAATTGTACAATACAAGTCAATCTCATATTGGTAATCTCCGAACATAACACGGCCGATTCTCGAGGGAGGTTAGTCAGAATCGAAGCTTATTCGACTGGAGCTTTTGTTCCCGCGCTCGCGGATAGAAACTATTGGATGAGATTGTGAGCCTTATGTTAAGTACTTTTCTGTCATAATAGATTTCTCCAGCTGTTTAACTAATTTTGGAAAATTGGGGTAAGGGCCATCGATCGTCGATCGTCTACGTCGATTCGAAATTTGTAGTTCATTACATTTATTTAAAACTGTTCGGCTTCGCCCGTAGTATATTTATAGCCTATAGCCTTCCTCAATAAATGGGCTATCTAACACTGAAAGAATTTTTCAAATCGGACCAGTAGCTCCTGAGATTAGTGCGTTCAAACAATCAAGCTCTTCAGCTTTATAATATAAGTATAGATAAACTTTAGGTTTTTATCCACTATCTCTAATTTAGGTTGTTGTTTTGGTTGTTAGCATGCTCGCTTATCATTGCATGAGACGTAACGTATACTATCCACTTTACCGTTGTAGAAGTTACATAATGTTATCATGAGTTATGACTTAATGCTAGTTCTGGATATATGGACTAAAACTGAACGTGGAAACGTTCAGTTTTAGTGCTTTCATTTTATAACTAACGATCTGCTCGTTTTTCCCCGTAAGAACCTTCCTTGTACCTCAACAAAAACGTTTAAAAAATTTCCCGATTTGCTCGTCTCGTTATCCTCTCTTCACAACAAATCTGGCGGATCTTTTTTAAAGGGAAACGAAAACCAGTTGTGGAAATATTTTAAATCAGCTTTTCAAAGGATTAGAAATACAGTTTGGTGGACTTTTCCGTATAGTAACTGTTCCCGTGGGGATTTCGTGGTAATGTCACGGGTCTCAAACTATATCTGTACCAAATATTATCCATATCAGTTCAGTGATTATGACGTGAATTGAAATAATGTTACGTCCACGTTTATAATATTACTAAGGAGTTTATTTGTATAAAATATGCTTTCTTTTATCTAAAGACAAGCATTTATCTCCGGGTATAAGAAATTCGCCCGCCATTCTGTCTGTCGAGTTAACGAAATGTCAAGTCCCTTTTTCAGGGGAAAGAGATTTCTCTTGAAAATGGTACCGGGATACATTTTACGAAGACTGATTCAATTCACATTGACAAAAGTATACTAATTTTTTTCAATACCTACATGCTGATAGGATAGCTGATAGCTGATAGGAAGCACTGCGATTTTCCCATTAAACAGTATACGCTGAGTGATAATTGATTGTAATTTAATTGTGCTTATATTATAAACGCGAAAGTTTGTAATGGATGGATGGATGTTTGTTACTCTTTCAGGCGTAAACAGCTTGTCGTATCTGTATTGAATTACATATATACAATTTTGCAGTGTGGATTAGCACATAGGCTACTTTTTATGGGTACCATGCCATGTCACCACGGGCTACAGCTAGTAATATCATAAGTATAAAAAAAATCTACTGTTTATCTATATGTAGAAAGACGGTCTACACAGCAAAACAGCTTTTATTATCTAATGCCAATCTAAAGATTTATGATGTCCCATTTAATTATTTCTCTATGAAAGAAAGTAATCCATTTTTCCTCTACTTAATTTATCACAAGATATATCTCCAACACGCTTGTATTAGCTTCACCTGTATGTACACTTGAATGCTTGTGCGTAACGGATTCCTTAAGGATCGATTCTTAAACGAACAGATTTAGTTCAAACTTCGAACACTAGTCAAGGATCGGTGACATTTATGAGCGTTTCTTATTATCCTGATAAGATTCGCCAAGATTAAATATTTTTTTAAACTAAGAGTTGATTCCGCAATTAAGGAGCGTTTTTATTAACTATTTTAATTATTTCTTTCATTTTTGTGATTGAAAATTAATATTATAATCACTACAGTATAAAGCAAAGTCACTTCCCGCGTCTGTCCCTATGTATGTACTCGTATCTATATATGTTTAGATCTTTAAAACTACACAACAGATTTGATGGGATTATTTTTTTCAATAGATAGAGTGATTCAAGGCGAAGGTTTATATGTGTACACACATTTATTAAACTACTCCGAGTGCGAAGCCGGGTGCAAAAGCTAGTGTTCTATTAAAACATAGCAACCTTTCCATATGACGCAACAATTAAGGTTCTATAAAAATCTAGGTTAATAATGCTCCGACAGTTCACCCTGACCAGACTAACATGGCGTCCCCAAGCGGAAGAAATGCACACAATTTGCATTTTACCTCATTAATATTACATGAAGTGACCAACCAGCGCGCTAATATGAAAGAACATTCTCGATCTACAAAGGAAAAGAAACAATGGATGATATTGTAGTATTTAATTGGGTAAAAGCGTATTGGTATTCTCCGACTAAAAATAATACGATTACACTAGCTGCGTTCGCGGTTTCACCCGCGTAAGTCCGTATCCCGTAGGAATATCGGGATAAAAGTGGCCTATATGTTATTCCAGCTGTCCAGCTGTCTACGTACCAAATTTCATTGCAATCGGTTCAGTGGTTTTTGCGTGAAAGAGCAACAAACACACACACATCCTTACAAACTTTCGCATTTATAATATTAGTAGGATTAGCAGGAACTATAAATACATGTAAGTAGGATTTAGTTAAAACATGCTGAATGATAAAATTAAAATTGAATTTACTAACGAAAATATGTAATTATTAATAAATATAAATCGTAAAACTCCATAACGTAAAAACACTTTATATGATTGTGAAAACTTATTTCATCAATTGCTACAACGAACAGTAAACAAAAGTACTGAGAAATTATAATAGAACTGTACTAATATTCTTCGAGAATAGCCCCAAAAATAGAATGAAGCGAACACGTGTTGTCTATGACGGTATTTCTCTTATCTATTATTCAAGGCAGCTTGGTAAAAGCGGAGCAATTGTAGGTTGAGAATTGACAGTAATAATGGCTGGAATTAAGTTATTTTTCAATATTTCCTTTACGTTTAAAATAATTAATGGGTCCGGGTATCGATTTACCTGAACCTATTTCTTATACCGTTTCTTTATAGATTATTTTAAATATGTAGACTGGCGTTTTCCTCCGGTATCCCTCGATACTTCCATAAATTATCATCCTACTATTTCACCTTCAATACAAAATTTCTAAAGACAGACATACAGAAATATTGTAACAATAATAAATAATAAATTAAAGGTTACAACGTAGAATTCGCCGCAGGCGTTAAGACAGCCTTTTGTACCATTTGTGCCTCTTTTTCATGTGTGTTTGTTGTGTATATTTTGTGACGATACATTATAGAATTTAAATCTATAAACAAATTAATATTATGGATAATTTAAATATAATTAAGTAAGCGTACAACGCACGAATTTCCCAATGGATTTTGCAGTGCGCGTCATATTAAAACAAACCAAATTAATTTATGATCAAATTCATATATAGCTAGCCTAGTTATTTTAACATTAGCTATTTTTTACAGTGGGAGTCATAAAAAATAATGATAGGGTATATTTTTCAAAATTATCCTACTATCCTACTATTATTATAAATGCGAAAGTTTGTAAGGATGTGTGTGTTTGTTGCTCTTTCACGCAAAAACTACTAAACTGATTGCAATAAAATTTGGTACGTAGACAGCTGGACAACTGGAATAACATATAGGCAACTTTTTATCCCGATATTCCTACGGGATATGGATTTACGCGGGTGAAACCGAGGGGCGCAGTTAGTATAATATAAAAATGATAAGGTTTTTATGCAATAGAAAATTAAATAATTTTTTTGATAAATAACTAAAAAGGATCTCTAAAGTCTTATGAAATTCTATATTAAAAATACCTAAAGCGAACAATAATATACCGCGACAGTTATTATCTCACGCCAATTACAGCTCTATTGCGAAAGCTTTTAATAACACTGTTGATTGCACAGCTTCTGAATCAATAGATTCACTTGGCGGTCACGATTATTATCTGAAATCATCGTGGAAGCGGCTTTTTTCGGAAAATGGAGTTCATTTCTGTAGGCTTCATTAATATTTCGGCGTAATGAGGCCTCTTCGGTTGTGAATATGGATACTTTATGCCCTTCACCCGTTTAAGGTATTTTAACATACATACATACTCATAACTACTTTAACATACATGCATATTTATAATTATAATATAGTGGCTTGTCGCCCCGGCTTCTGCCGACTAGAAAATATTACACAATGTACTGAAAAACAAAAAAAAAACTGTCAAGCGCGAGCCGGACTTGCCTCACTTATGACAGGTACCTTTAAGGGCAACTGCAAGAAACATTGGTCGCCCATCCAATTTTCGACCGTGCCAACCGTTACTTAACCTTATTGTTTTTATTATTTGTTGTTAAAGCGGCAGCAGAAATACGTCATACCTGATAATTTTACCTGTCTAACTATCACGGTTCGTGAGATACAGCCTGGTGATGACGGTCGGACAGACAGACAAACAGACGGGCAGCAAAATCTTATTAATAAGTTCCCGTTTTACCCTTCGCGCACGGAACCTTCAAAAAAGCACAAGTTATTTTCTCTTCTAAAACAATTACAAAAAAATACTGACACTGTATTTATTACTGATTAATTTATATAAACACTAGCTGCGCCCGCGGTTTCACCAGCGCAAGTCCGTATTCCGTAGGAATATCGGGATAAAATGTTGCCTATATGTTATTCCAGTTGTCCAGCTGTTTACGTACCAAATTTCATTGCAATCGGTTTAGTAGTTTTTGCGTGAAAAAGCAACAAACACACACACATCCTTGCAAACTTTCGCATTTATAATATTAGTAGGATATGAAATTACTACATATCTGGTATGAATGCTATTATAATTAAGTATTTTGTGTATGTTAGTCTTGTGATCAAACATACCTCATAAATGGATATTACGTCATTACTCTTCATTCACAATCACTCTAATGCATTGTACCTTTACATCTTCAATGCATATAAAACTTACTATTATCTATACCTGTAGTTTACTTGTAGATTTTGTCTGTATCATCATCATCATCATCATCATCATCATCACCCCATATATGTTCCCACTGCTGGCACAGACACAGGCCTCCTATGATGGTTCAGGCCATAATCCACCAAGCTGGCCAAGTGCGGGTTGGCAGATATCACATTTCGTCGAACTTTATTGTCTGTATGAAGGATAATAAATAATTAAAATGAACGTCAAATATCGTGTCGCAACAACATTTTATTATCTAAAATTTAATAACGTTATAATATTTCTATCCCAGCTCTTATTTAGGTTTCTAGATATAACTACTTGTTACCCACTGCTTCCCCCGTGGTCAAAATAACTTATCACGGTACAAACATACATCCCCTATTTTATTTCCTTGGGGGCTGGTTTGACCAAAATTCTTTTTTAGCGGATGCCTACATCACAGTGACTATCTGTATGATAAATTTCAGCCCGAACGGTCCAATGGTTTGAGCTGTGCGTTCTATCAGTCATTCTGTGACTTGCGTTTATAAACGTAGTAAGATTCTGAGAAACAAATATGAGAGAAGTGAATAATTTGTATCATTAATGTAATAAGAATCCGTACCTTGTAGTATTTTTTTAATTCTTTATACAAATACACTATACTGAAACAGATTAGACTTTGTGAAAAAATATAGGTTACTTTGTGTCGCAAAACCCTACTTGAAGTGAATAAAAAATTCTGGGAATTTCAATGAATATCTTACGTATTAAATTAAGCCACAGACACAATTAATAATTCTTTACAAATGAGATGATAACACAATAATATATTTTACTATCTGAAGTTTTAGAGGACTTGATATATAACCTTGTATACATTGTAAGTCTTTATCTGTGGCAAGTCTTACCGTGACTTATAACTCCCGGGATTGCTTGTTTCAATTAACGCTACAAGACTTTTAGGTCGCTGCCAATTCCTCGGCATTTATATGGCTATTGAAACAAGACCACAACCACACTTCCTATCCTTAATTGATTTATAAAATCTCTATAATATCTTGTCCAAATAAGGTATGTTTATACTGCGAGATAAAAACATCTTCGTTGTAATATGGTTATTATAAAAACTACAGAATGTATCTGTTAAAAATGTGTAAAATTTCGATGCTCATGTCTTATAAATGTATATTTTTAAGCATTTTGTTTCCATACTGGGCTAGATAATGGTGATCCGAATTGATATCATGCTTTATTTTTAACGAACACCGTTAAAACATGGAGTAAATGCCAAACTACGTTTATATAGACGAAACGTGGCTATGCGCTAATAAAACAACCTATTAAAATAATGTATCTTGTTCCAGAAATCGCATTGAAAGGACAGCGTCTAAACGATGGCGAGGTTCTGTGCGACGAGTGATTGCTTCATCTGTTTGTAAGTTTTTCATGTCTTTTCTTGTGTACTTTTATTGGAAGACACTGTCAGGCAGTACTGCCAACATTCATAATACGCAATATACCAACATGAGGAAAAATAGGTGGAGGTAATTCATAAATATTTTTTTATACCACCGTCAAGACATGTGACATCTTAGTCTCCCCGTGACCACGCTCGCTGTAGTATTCAAAACATCTGATTAAATAATATAATGAATAAATCGCGTTTGACATCAGTTAAGTCTTTAATTTATAGGTTTTCTAATAAATTATAAGGAGTAAATATTATTTTAAATCCGTTGAAAGTCCTTAATTTTTCAATACACTGAAGTATATATTTTCGTCTTAAGCTGTTATGTATTTAATACTAGCTATCCGCCCGCGGCTATGCCCGCGTAGTCGCAGGAAACTTAGACCCGGGGTTTTTCTCGCATGTTCCCGTTCCCGCGGGATTTCTGAGATAAAAACTATCCTATGTCCGTCTCCTGGGTCCAAGCTACCTCTGCACAAATTTTCAGCCAAATTGGTTAATCCGTTCTTCAGTTATAAATAGTGTAACTAACACCACTTTCTTTTATATATATAGATGACTCACATGCCATGTTTATGAGTTTGGAAAATATGAGTCACAAATTGTCTTCTAGTTACTAAGTTTCAGCACAAATAATACTATCCTAGTTTCAGCAAACAATTTATACCAAACTAGCTTTTCGCCCGTAGATGATACGCCTGCGTAATAAAGAAAAATACAGTCGGGGTGTTCCCCACGCAGGTCCTGTTTCCGTGGGAAATAATATTTTTCGGATCCTATTTCTTTTCGGATATTTCGGGTCTTAAATTATATCTGCACCAAAACTCATCCAAATCGATTGAGTTGTTTAGACGTGCAAAACAGGTAAACATAGTATGAAGTAACTTCCGCATTTATTTAGTAGGGATTATGACCTTAATATTAAATTGTAAAAGGTTTTTTTAATGGCAAAAAGTCAGAACGATTAAACAGACAATATGATCTAACGTCACAGATAACGTAATATTATACTGCCTTGTGGACTAAGGAGGATGCAGTTCCCATTTGTTTAACTAATTTAATGTCGGTCACACACATCCACACGAATGCCCACACCCACAAGTGTAGGACGACATTTGCGAATTTTTTTTCAATACATGTGTGTTACATTTAGTGCACGCATAAAATATATTTAATTGATCTGTGGATAATATTATTGGTTACGCAGTTACACATATCTAGACTCAGTTGTTCTCATATAATTTCTTACTGTTCTACTATTTGTTATCCCAAATAAAGAAAATGAAAATTCGTACATACCGCAAACGTTTGCGCGCATAAGACTCAAGTAATCGGTTACACCTACGCTTAAATAAAACACTACAGCAATGAAAAGTTTAGAGATTAAAGAGCACTATAAAATCATTGAAAATGAGGACTTTTCAGCAGATTAGATTTCTGTAAACCTCGAAATAATAAACTGTAGAGACCGGTTTCACGGTTTGCTGATAAGGTCCCTGATAGATTATTTATTTACTTACTTTTAGACAGACCTTCCTAAGCTATTTCAGAGATAGCTGTGTAATAAGGCCGCCTTTGTATTTTATAGTGTTTAATTACTTTATATAAGATTAAAGCCATTTAGATCCATATCCTTTTCCTTAAGGACCCTTCTCAGTCCATTCCTTCTTTCCAGTCATTAATCCTTTTCTTATCGCTTACCCCTTAAAAGTGGGCAGCGCATTCGCAGAGGTTCAGACTTCTGGGCGGTGTGATCGCTTACCATTAGGCGAACCAACAGCTAGTCTTGATCTTTGATCTCTTTCTATTATCTTACAAACGTTTAAATGTAGAAAAATAGCTAATGGGCAATAGGTTATAGTGCGCTGAATTTCATAGGAATCACCTACGTGATTCTCAGCTACGATGTAGGTGTAATTACTGACACTATGAATATTCAATGACTTGGCCACTGACCACATCCCCGGTGAATTGATTAGTTTTGTAATTAGTTTACGTAATTGAGGTAAAATTCGCTTAAATGGAATATTGGTGTGATAGAGCAGGCTTCGGTATTAATTGCTTTTGAAGACCTCTCGTTCTTGATGGAAGCCTGGTACTTATTTTATCTCGATTCAATCCTATTACTTTAAAATAGTCTAATTAAGTTGTTGATATAAAAAATTTATTAAAATCTGAAATTTTATTATTTTCCTCTTGCAACTACTTTCGACAAAATAACGAGAATGTACGCAAAGAAATTTATTTAAAGCGTTTAAATGTCATCATCCCATATTATTGAAGTATATTAACGTGATTCTAATTGTGTTAAAATTAAATTGAATTAATTAATTTTTGAAATTTCGTCCCATTTTAGAATTTGGCTCGGTACCTCATTCGCACGGATCATTGCTGACCTTTACTGAAAAAAAAGAATTAATTTACATTTTTTTCAGACAATCTTTCCTGTTTCACCCACGGCTGCAGTACAGGTTGGGTATCAGGAGTACTAGGGAATGAGGCGTTGACAGGAGGTGCGTGGCTCGCGGCACTGCCTTGCCTCGTGGCGTTGCCCGCGGCACCGATGTTCGCGGTGCTTGCTGATGTGAAAGGGCGCAAGGCTGGCGCGCTCTGTATAGGTCTTAGTTTTATTGTGAGTATTTCTTTCAATTAGCATATGTGTTAAAGGTGCTTATTGTTTAAATATGCTTAATAATCTACAAGTATAGAAGCCTAAGAAAAGAGGTATAGAAAACTCCTTATTGCTTCTTTTTTTCACTATTTTCATTATTTTTAACAAAAAACTAAATCGCCTTCAAATTGTCACAACTACACTAAATTTAAATGGAACCACACGGGAGGCATCACAGCTATAAAAAGATCATCAAAATCGGTTCACCCAATCGAAAGTTCTGTGGCAACAAACTCAAAAAAAAATACAGTGAGAAACTCCTTACTTTCGAAGCTAGTTTAAAATGTGGTTCCATGAACCGTATTTTCCCAGATAAGCTGGTCACTCGCGGCATGGTGCGGCGCGCGGGGGGTGTGGGTCGCGCGGGTGGCGGCGGGCGCGGGGGGCGCGGGGGCTCTGGCGCTGGCGCCGCTGTATTGCGCGGAGATAGCGCCCAGGACGAGGGGGCTGGCTGCTATGCCGGCTTTGGCTTGCAGGTTTGCACATCGATGCCTTTTCAGAGGACTACAGTGGCACACGCACACATTGATACAATCAACGACTCTGTAAGCACACAGAGCCGCACGCACACATGCGCATACGCGTTACGTGCATGCGTGGAAATAAGAACAGGCGATTTACTTAAAATCTATTGATTGTGCAAAAAAAAATTAACAGTTAAATTAGGTACTTTGTTGAAGAATGATTGCCCGTATTTTGGCATGATTTTCAATAATAAGAATAAATGTGTAGAGATATATTATTATCTTACCGAATTGAATCATAGCACATTAGATTTCATACACTATTGAATTAAGATGAAATCCTAAAACATATAATTATGTATATAACATTACCCAGTTTTGTTTTTTAATGCAGTGAATTAAAATCAAATGTTTACTATCAATACAGGTCAGGTCAAGTCTAGGTCAATTTGCTACATTTTAAAACAATGTTAGAATCACTGAATGCTTTTTTTAGCAATATTGAAAGAATAAATCCTTTTAAACATTTTATCACACACTAGCTGTGCCCTGCAGTTTTACTGACATCGTTCATTATGTCATATAGCCTTTAGTCTTCTTAAATAAAAGGAATTTTTGTAATGAGATAAGTAGTTCTTGACATTAGCGCGTTCAAACAAACAAATCAACTCTTTATATTAATATATTAGTAAATATTCTTAGATTATTGAATAAAAACATGTGGGTTTTACAGTTGCGGCATACTTTTCGCGTATTTCGCGGGCGGGATGCTGTCAGCTCACGCTTTGTCGTTATCAATGGCAGTGCCGCCCCTCCTGCTGTTGATATCGTTGCTATGGTTACCAGAGACGCCATCATTCCTTATCAATGCTGGCAAGATACAGGTGTGTGAATTGAACATTTGAATTAATCCTACTTATATTATAAACGAGAAAGTTTGTGAGTATGGATGGATGGATAGATGTTTGTCAACATTTCACGTGAAAACAGCTTATCCCATCAGTAAGAAATTTGGTACAGAGACGTGGCTGAGAGAGAAAAATCGTACCACCGGGGGAAGCCGGGGCGAATCACCAGCGGTTCGTCCCATAAACTCATACTGAAACTCAAAAATTTATTTATTCAATTAGACTTCTTATAGAAGCACTTTGAAATCATCATTTTACACAGTTTTAACATTTAACATAACACTGACACATATTCTAATTTGCCTTGTACCACGTGTTATGTATTCTAATAGAATGTTTATAAAGTGTTTACAATTACAAAGACATTTACATTTAGTTTCTTCCAAGAACTATGTACAGAATGAACGAGAATTTGTCGAATTCGCAGGAAGCGGCGAAAGTGATGTGCTGGTTCGACGGATCCGACTTCCGGGAGGACCTCACTGACGTCATCGAGCAACAAGAGGTGCGCATCCGGACGTCCGACAGCTACGGGCGCCGTGACGTCATGCGCTACGACTCCGACACCTTCCAGCCGATGCTGAAGAGGGGGAGCGGCTTGGAGTCCACGTCGGATAAGAGAAGTGAACGGAGTGAGAAGTCCGCTTGTAGGGAATTGTGTGAGTGTCGTTTTTTGTGTCTTAGCGAGCAACTGAGCTGGTGGCTCGCCTGATAGTAAGCAATCACGGCCGCCCACAACATTCAAGGTAGTGCCTCTGCGGATGCACTGCCCGCTTTTAAGGGGTCAGGGTAAACGAAAGGATTGACGACTGGAAAGATGGAATGGACTGGGAAGGGTGAAGAAAAGGAAATTGGCCTCTGGCTCCGCCTCTCACCGAACGAAACACAATAGCATGCATTGTGACGGTTTTCTGTGGAAGTATGGTACTTCCCCGGTGCGAGCTGGGCCAATTTGTGCTGAAGCATGCTCGACTACCACATAATGAAATCTGCCTGCTTTTAAAACGTTAATAGGGACTGTAGGGATTTTTAAAGCCGAGTTCATTATAATCACTATAACTCCCATATTAAAATAGACTATAAAATATGTACCACGGGCGAAGCTACCGTTAGTATCGCTCGAAAATAAATGGTGTGAAAAAAGCCTATAGGCATATATAGCAAATAACCTATAGGCTATGCATGTACCACGGGCGAAATTTAAACATTTTAAAAATTTTTTTATTCATACCCACATTATAAACAAGTTTACAATAAAAAAAGGTGTGTGTGCGATTCACACATGATAGAAGTGAAACTTCAATAAATCGTCAAAAGAATGAATAAAATAGAATGTATATTTCTGTCTCATTTTTTGCCGGCTTCATTCTACACATTTTTGTATTTCTGTCTCTTACCTGTCGTTTTTCCGTTGCATCAGGTTTGAAATCACAATGATTCTAAAGAAGTTTCACTTCAAAAGAACTGTCTGACGATCGACTAAACTTGGTACTAGACCTCTGCTATAAGCGATTGACGCTTTCCACTCCAAAATAAATGAAATTCTCGCAATATCGGTGTGTGGTCGCGCAGTCCGGCAGCGCGGGTCGCGGCGCGCGCTGGCGTCGTGCCTGGTGGTGGTGGGCGCGGCGGCCGGCAGCGGCGCGGGCGCCGTCAACAGCTTCGCCGCGGCCGTGCTGCGCCACTCCGCGCACCGCCTGCCCGCGCTCAACGCCACCGCCTACAATTTCTCCATTTACAATGGGTGAGCTTTTTTGATCTTCAAGAACATTTGAATTCTCAAAGGGCCTCTGCTTGTTGGACCTGTGTCCCCACGTAAACCTTCCAAAGGACCGGGCATTATCCTTTTGGTGATACCCGTGTATTATGGCAAAGAGAAACATAATAATAATAAATAATTAAAACACTTTATTTTACAATGCAAATAAGTATAACAATTAACAAAAACAAATAACTAATAACTATTGTACAAATTAGCGGCCTTATCGCTTATATTTAGTCAATAAAGCCATTTCTATACAGTTTAACCAATGCGAAATGGTAGGCTAATTTCAAATACATTTTACGAAGTCATAGATTAAAGTAAATGCTTCAGTAGCATCATCATTTCTATAGGAACATTCGACATTCACGTATAAATATTTTTGTTAAATAAGGATAAAGAAATCATCAATTGTTTTATCAATCTTTCAGGACCTTACCGCGCCATCTTTTTGAAACGTCAGAAGCTGGATCGATGCTGTGCGGAACCGCTTTGGTGCTGGGAGCCGCTGTAGCCACCGTCACAGTCGATAAAGTTGGTCGAAAGGTGAATAATATCAATATAGCTCATTTATAAAATAGACTTTACTTATGTCATCCTCAGTAATGGAGCAGGTGGGTCGCCTGGTGGTAAGCTCTACCACAGCCCATGAACATTTGCAGAGGCGTAAGGTCGATTGCAGAGCTTACCACAGACCTTACGCTCTACAAATGGACTTTGAATAATGACGCTCTACAAATGAAAAGGGATTAAAAAAGGATTGACGAAAGACATAAAAGAAAGGAGTGGGATGAGTAGGGTACCCGCATTGCCCTAAAATACTTCAATTGTACAAGTCGAATCCAACGTTACTTTAATTAATAAAAACCTGCTTTGTATATAATTGCAAAAATTTTTTTACAAAAAAATTTAAAAAATTCTGTTATATTCCGCTGAACGGCACAATTAATAAAAACATTTTAATTTTTAATAAAAAGAATACAAATTGTACTACATATTTCAAAATTTTGTGTGTATTTAGTGTGTGTAGTGACGATTTCTTTGCCTGTTCCTAAATCATTTAATCATATATTATCTATAACCACGTTATTATTGATTTTCTACATTTCAGACCTTACTACTCTGGTCGTGTTCCGGCATTGCGTTCTGCCTTGCCATTCTGGGCGTCTACTGCGACCCACACTTCCAAATAAACTTCTATAAGCACCGCTTACCCTACAAGAAGATAACCAAAGACAAAAGTATCAGAGAAAGGATAGACCTTCCAGATAACTTAACATTATACAATGATTCATTCACCAATGACACAAAAGCCTGGTACAGGATTGGTCTAGAGTCTAATAGCACAGAGGATTGGAAATCCGTCAAATTCGAACACAGCGTAGAGAAAGAAGAGTTGTCAATATGGCTGCCGGTTGTCCTTCTATCTGTGGTATTGTTCTTATACAATATAGGCCTTGGATCAGTGCCTTATGTGTTGATATCGGAACTATTTATAGTTAATGTGAGTACAATTTTGTATATAAAACGCATTTGATCAAAGAATTCGAAAGATATCAATGTAATGTAATGACGACACCCTTTGTATTTTAATTTATTGATACAGTACCTGAACATACTTAGTAAATTAGATTTATAATACTCGTAGTATCATCGCGAGTCATTTGCAATTTGCAATTATAAAAATTACCAGAATTTCTAATCGAAATATAACACTTTCAGGTTAGAAGCCTTGCATCAAGCTTCCTCATCACGTGGATGTGGCTCAGTAACTTCCTGGTCCTCCGATACTACGGAACCATCGCTTTCTCCCTCGGCCTCCACGCCACATACTACATCTGTTCATCCATCACCCTCCTGGGAGCTGGGTACATTTATCTTACTCTGCCAGAGACTAAAGGGAAATCACAGAGTCAAATCGAGGATTCTCTCAGTGGTCCCTGGTTGTTACCTTTGGGAAGGAAGAAAAACGATCGATGACATACACCAGAAGTATTTACTATCTCAGAGAGAAGTGAATAGATGCAGAAATTCGGCTTAGATTGTGTTATCGATTCGGGATTATTAGTCCAAAAATGTTCAGAGATTAGACAGGAAAAAAGCTGTGAGTTTTGCGGTGTATCTGTAAGTGTAATTGTGGAATATAAGCCAAATAAATTAATTACCCAAGCAACAATTTAAAAGAGCACCGAAAATATGGTGAACGTACAAAGGTGTACAAATGGTAGGTACAAAAGAAAAAGAATATCAGGCTCACGTTAGTCGTAGTCATTTAAGAATTACTATTGCCATTGTTTATGAATACATATATAGTAATGGGAAATGGAAGTTAGTAAAGTTAGCAGAGTTTAGGAGAAGTGGGAGCAGTATTTCAGACAATGTATTCCATCTCGTAAATTAAGCTCTTTAAAGCAATTAGGAAATGAAAGGAAATTATGAGAAGGTCGCATAATGTAGCGTTTTCTGGAAACTTCCAGTACCCATTTTAAAAGTGATCCAACTCAGGATTTGTCCCTAATAAATACCTTGTTCTGAATATTAAAGGAATTGATTATATTCAACATAGAAACGTGCTACAATCAGGTATATTACCAAGATATTATCAGATTGCCTGTGATTTGTTTTTCCCTTTATTCTGAATAGAATCCCAATTAGCCAAACAGAGGGAAAGAGAATAATTAGAAGGACAGTTTGGATTATTTGCGTTCCTACAAAAGACGTTTAACCGTCTACTAGTCAATTAAATGTTCGTTATATAATACAGATTACAGAGGCATTTGTCAATTGCAAAGAGACATTTCTTGCAATTTTATCATAGTTAAATAAGATTTTATGCCAGGGCTGTCATAAATATTGAATTTTAGTGTTCAACAGTGGGTTTTTACCCACTATCCTACATAACAAATTGTTTTTATTGAAACACCTACTCCATAGAGAAGTGCCCTTGAAAGGCCTGACTTTTTTGCAGAGCCTCGAAATCAGAAGATTTGTTTCCATGACCGCGAAGGATCCATAGATCAACAATTAAATAACCATTAAGTCTTTTTTAACAGATTTCCAAAACTTCCGATAGTGTAAACTGATTTTTGTTACTCGTTTTTCTTTGAAAGACGTCTCTCATGTGATTCCATTCATAAATTCATAAAGTTTTGTTTTGGTAAAAAAAAATTAGAACCAATGTTTATGACAGCGGTACAATATAGCGGTAAGTTAATAGGAATTATTCGATATCAAAAGCATATTTTATTGTAATTGTTGTTGTTATGACGTTTTTACATCCGCAATCAATTAAAAGATATATATTTATACACAGACATATAGATTCAGATTAGTACATGTTATATTTAGCAGATACAGTTTTATGTCAGGTTACGTAGCACTCGATTTATATACATGTATTGCATTGTTTAATTATGATTCAATAAAGGAGATATATTTTAATACACCCAAATACATTTAAAGATTTTCATAGAATATTATAGTGTTACACTGTAAACACAGCCTCCGTAAAACTAATAAATTATATATAATAAAAATAGATTATTGAAGTATATAATATATCTTGTAATATTATTATGATGTGTATTAAAAAATAATAATTAATAGTCAAACAGTCGAATTCCTAAAGGAAATATACACAATAATTCAAAATGCAATATTACAACATTATCTGGCAAGTCCCTACTAATATTATAAATGCGAAAGTAACTGTCTGTCTGTCTGTCTGTCTGTTACGCTTTCACGCCTAAACCACTGAACCAATTTATTTTGTAATTTGGTATGAAGGTAGAACTGAACTTGGGAGAGGACATAGGATAATTATTATCGCGAAAAAAATTGTAGAAGGGGTTGAAATAGAGAGATGAAAGCGATATAACCGAATGCCACGCAGGCGATGCCGCGGGCGGAAAGCTAGTATAACTATAATAACATGTGTAAAATAATTATTAATATACAATTGCTTTTTGATAATAAAAAAATAAATATAAAGTATTTATTTTTCAGTAAATCTTATCCCTACTTATATTACAAATGCGAAAATATATCTGTATTGCAATTTTGTATACAGATGGTTTGAGAACAGAACATAGTATAATTTTATTCCCACGACAACGGAAGATGTACGGGGCAAACCCCGGGAGTAGGTATTATCCTTTTTTTTTTAGTTCGTGGGCGAAAAAATTAGATATAGCCCATCGGTCTAGAGTCTATAATCAATTCAGAGAATTCGGCCATTAACAAATATAAACTAATCAATATAAATTAGCATATAGGAATTAGATAATATAATGATACATGGAATTGATGTACAATTATCGTAATTATTGTGATCGTTCAAAATTTTATTATATTTTGTAATTTGGATATGTAAATTAGTATTAATACTGGGTTGGTCTCAATTTAAACGAAGTTACTCTTATCAAATACCGATTCCAGTGTGTGTAAAAGACAGAGCTATATAAGTCATGTAGCTCCATCACTTTCCCGCGCTGGAATTAGTTCTCCTTTAAGACGTTACGGAAACCCTCAGATAGTGACGCTTTATGTAGTTCATCAATCTGTTAAAATTGCAAATAAAATAATGTAAGGAAATATTTATGTCAATAAGTGTTATATAGATTAAAATCCATACGATCAGAAAATCGTGAACCTATTTCTTAATGTTGTTAAATGTTAAACATGTCTTAAACTTTCAATTTATCCTTTCTTCGTCGTGCTATAACGATACTCATAGATATTACATCATGATTATTAATAATTATGACTGTACTAATATTTTTTTACACTGGTAACTCCACTGAAAGGCTATGCAACCTCCACACCTATATATTTATTTATTACAACATTATTGCTCTCTTGTAATATTCTTAATAAACAAATATTCCCACTTGTCGTTTATAGAACTAGTTATTATTCGTTTATTTAAATAAATTATTAAATTAAAATCCCAGTCATATGGAGTTTTATCATGTTTTATAAAGACTCGACGTAAATCCTAACATTGCATGGGCCCCAAAACATAATTCGATTGAAGTACCATAGACCATAGAGTTTCAGAATCGGATAAACGTATTTTTGTAGCATTTGGATCAGTATTCGAAGATGTAATATTTTGGTAACATTGTCTTTGTTTCAGACATTTATGTAATAAACATGTTAAACAGACTTGTGTTTAATTTAATACCTGGAGGGAAACTGAGAAGTCATAAAGAAGTAATATTTAAGTAATAATTTTTATGTTATCCTCGGCAATAGAACTGCTGGGTAGATGATACTTTTTACAGAACATTCGCGTCTCCAAATGGATTGCCGAAATAAAATAAAAAGAAAAGGAAGGGAAAATAAGAAAGGATTGGACAAGAGTAAGGAAAAAGACTGGGACGAGTAAGGAAAAATATATGCGCCTCCAAACTATATAGGGCACCTAGCTCCATCACTTTCCCAGATTGGATTAAGTAATGATTTGAGATCAACAAACTTACATTCATTCCGCTACATTCCCTCTAACATCCTACTAATCCTATCCAATCCTACTAGTCCTACTTCCTACTAATATTATAAATGCGAAAGTTTGTAAGGATCGGTGTGTTTGTTGCTCTTTCACGCAACTACTGAACCGGTTGCAATGAAATTTGGTACGTAGACAGTTGGACAACTGGAATAACATAACATATAGGCAACTTTTTATCCCGATGTTCCTACGGGATACGGACTTACGCGGGTGAAACTGCGAGGCGAAGATAGTGTTAAATAAAGTTATCATTAGATAGTATAAAAGCAGAAGTTGCTTCCCGTGTCTGTCCCTATGTATGTATGTATGCTTAGATTTTGACACCACGCAATGGATTTTGATAGATTTTTTTTAATAGATAGAGTGATTCAAGGGAAAGGTTTATATGTATGACAATATTATTAGACTGTTCTTTTCTACTTTTCTAAATTTTTTCTTTTTCAAAATTAATCTATTAAACTACTCCGAATTTAATACATGCGAGGCCGCGGGCAAAAGCTAGTATATTATATAGATCAATATAATGCAAGGTCCGTATTCATGTCTCTGTAGGGTGTGGGTCAGATGCATTCTTCATCTGTGTCAGTGATCACTTTTCTTTACGGATTTACGTGATAGTGTCCTGTTATACCATAGACCAGACTTCATTGTGGACCTGGGATTTCACCCAGAATCCCTAAGTTCTTCGCTCACGCACAACTGTACGAAGAAAGCGGTCGAAGCAATCCTGAGCTACTGGTATAGTATTATCTGTAGCGAAGGTAAATAAAACGATAGCTTATAAAATCAATTTATTCTTAACAACTATATCATATCACATGTCTCAATCAGTAGTTAGATATAATGAAGACCTAGGTATAGACTTAGTTATGAATAGTAGTTTACTTAAAATTATTTTAATAGGTACAAGAGTATATATTTTCTTGTTAAAATAATACAATATTTTAGCCAATTTTTAATTTTGTATGGTATCAGTTATCACAATCAGATCGAATTTAACTTTGGTTCAAAATTTAATTATTTAAAAAATTAAATAAATGTTTATAGTCTTATGAGTAAAACCTTAATATTAAGAGATTCATATTATTACTAAATTAGATTACATGATTAATAACAAATCTATTTTCTTTATTTATTTGTTATTATTATCTAATAATATTACTTATAACAAAGAAGAGATGGATAGAGTTCTTTTAACAAAAAATATAAATAGGAGTCAGGACTTGAGCGACCAGGACAGAGCTATCAAAACGCCTCTTGCTATCTCCCTAATTCTGACCCACAATATGTCAGTCCCCTGACAGATTTAACAAATTTCACTATAACAATATTTTTATCTAACGCTTTTATACGTATTTTCTTAATTTATAGGAATGCTCATTTAAATAGGTTGCGACTTCAGAAATTTTTAAATTCGCATTATTCCAATTATTTTATTTCACTTTAAATCTACAAATCTCAGATATAATAATATGTATATAATATAATAAGATATCACAGTCTAATATTCCCTTGGACTATATCGTCATATAATTTTTGTGTTAGCGGCACATACTTTGCGGTTTTCTGATCCAAAAAATACAAGGGATCATTGTGGATATTTCTATTGAACCCCTGTTCGACTAATTCCTTCTTCTTTAGTTTAAAAGTGGCTGTTAGTGGCGGTTCAGGAAGGATTCTAATGAATAATGGTCTAGCGTACACTGGAAGAGACGTTTTCAGCCCTGTTGCCAACGAGTCAAGGTCTATTTTTCTTTCTGGATCAGCGATGGCCGCCATACCAGCTCGGCCTTCTACGTTTGGTATCTGTTAAACATAACAATAGATTAATTTTATTTTATAGCAGTATTTTTTATTTTTGCTTTTTGAAGTATGGAAGTAGGAACGTTGTGTGTCTTTTTGTTTGATACATGAAATATTAGACAGTCTTTTCAACTTACAAAGCTTCAATGGATAGTTGGTGTGCTGGTTTGCCGGTTATTTTGAATGGATGAATGAATGAATGAATGAATGAATGAATGAATGAATGAATGCGCTGCAATTGAATTCTTTATTGCGTACAAAATACAAATAATATTAATTTTCATTATTGCACATGATAAAATTGCAAGGGGAACAATATTTCGATTCAAAAAAGTACAATAAGCGAGACATTTTCCACCCAAACAAGACATAAACGTGTGGTAAAGGTAGCATTATATATCACAGCAGCAAAAAATATTTCAATTTAATTTCAATTAATTTAATCACCATCAAACACCCACGTTGTCTGGAAGAAATATCTGAGCGTAGAGCTTTTCTACAAAAACGATTTATTCATTCTGCTTTTTATTTTATCATTTTTTTATAGTTTGGTGCACAATGTATTTACAGCAAAGTGTAATTAATATGTAAATAATGAAAACTTACAGCGACTCCATACACAACTGCATCTTTCAAACCGACCAAGTTACTGATTACACCTTCCACCTCTGCAGTGGACACATTTTCCCCGCGCCATCTTTAATTATAATATTTAATTTAATTATCTTTAATTATCGTTAATTATAACATAGGATTTTTTTTAATAAATTCAATAAAATCTTTACGCATTGCATTTAAAAACGATTTAATAAAACCTTAAATAACATATAATTTCCATTTTTTCATATATTTCTTTTTTTTTGCAATAATTGTAACACATTCTTATTATAAAGAATCCAAAAAAAACCTTCTGTTTAGCTTTGTTTAAATCTCAAATTTGTTTATATTTCCTTAACAGTAAAACATCATCTCACCGAAACGTATCACCGGTCCGATCCTTGAAATAGAAGTAACCATAATGGTCCATGACCAATATGTCCCCTGTGTTAAAGTAACAGTCCCCTGGCGTTCTCACGTTGCGGACCATTTTCTTTTCAGATGCCGTTTTATCTGCGTATCCCGCGAACGTGAGAATCGCCTTTTTGGGGTCGATCTTGCCCAATAGCAGACCTGAGAATTTTAAAATCCTCTTTCAATTATGCTCGCCTGGTACTTCAAATTGAATGATTGATGAATAATTTAAAATTTTACTTTACATTTAAGTAGGTAGGTAGGTAGGTAGGTAGGTAGGTAGGTAGGTAGGTAGGTAGGTAGGTAGGTAGGTAGGTAGGTAGGTAGGTAGGTAGGTAGGTAGGTAGGTAGGTAGGTAGGTAGGTAGGTAGGTAGGTAGGTCGGTAGGTAGGTCGGTAGGTAGGTCGGTAGGTAGGTAGGTAGGTTATTTCGTTTCACAAAAATTGTATAGGAATGTATGCTATAAACAAAATACATAAATTGTTAAAAAAAAACCCTTTCGCCTTTGCCTTCGAATTGTCAGAACTGAACAAAATTTAAATAGGACACGGAAGGCACCAGATTTCGATTTTGAAATAATCCGAAATCATCAAAAATAGGTTCACCCAAAAAGAACTTAAAACTACAGTTGAATAGATAGTCTTTTCTTATTTGAAGTCGGCGTAAATCTATACACATTTAAAATAAAAACGAAAAAAAAACAACAATGACTTCAATAAAACACAGGGTTTATGTTAGGAAATTCCACCATCGAACCCACCACTAACAAAGCTACCACAACTAACCACAGCACTGAAATGTTCATCTAATATTATACCAAATTATTTTACGAAAAAGACACAAAAAGGATAAAAAAAGGTGTGTGTGCGATTCACACACGATAAAAGGTAAACTTCAGTAAATCGACAAAAGAATGATATGAATATTTATAAAATATAAAATAGTATGTATATTTCTGTCTCATTCTTTGCCGGCTTCATTCTACACATTTTTGTATTTGTGTCTCTCACCTGTCGTTTTTTCTGTTGCATCAGGTTTGAAATCACAACGATTCTAAAGAAGTTTCACTTCAAAAGTAATTCTCACGATAAATAAACTCACCAGGTTCGTGCGGGCCGCATGTGATGCATCTCCCATTCGCATCTCTTAGAATTTCGCCCGTTATTTCATCGCATCTGAAAATAATATTCATTACTGACCAACTAATATATATACTTAACATTATAAAGCTGAAGAGTTTGTTTGTTTATTTGAACGCGCTAATCTCTGGAACCACTGGTCCGATTTGAAAAATTCCTTCAGTTTTAGATAGCCCATTTATTGAGGAAGGTCTTAGTACATATATATGTACCACGGACGAAGCCGGGACGGACCGCTAGTATATCCTACTAATATTATAAATGCGAAAGTTTGTAAGTATGTGTGTGTGTTTGTTGCTCTTTCACGCAAAAACTACTGACCCAATTGCAATGAAGTACCAATATGGTACGTAGACAGCTGGACAAATGGAATAACATAAAGGCAAATTTTTAACCCGATATTCCAACGGGATACGGACTTACGCGGGTGAAACCGCGGGGCGCAGCAGTACTTTAATAAATGAATAAACTTACTTGACTAGTGTGAGGGGGTATATCGAAGACACCATGCGGCTCAGGAAACCAATGGCGCCTACTTTGCAGTCCAAATTCACTATCACAAAGAACACTCGTATGTAACAATCAAATTTTATTCATTTTTGAATATTCAAAAAAGAATGTTAAAAGAGTAATAACAATTAAAGAAATAAATAAAAGAAAGAAAATACATTTATTTATACAAGGTAAAGTTATCAAAAATAATTTGATACACAAAAAGATAAATAAATAAACCTCATATAAACAGGAGATAAGCTCAGTGTATAAGAGTCTAAGCCCACTAAAGGAACATAGGCTCTCCACTGATTTTCCGTGGACACCACATTGATCCCCTGACAGTGGTAATGATTGAATAATTTTCAATATAGAGCACATTGTTTTAAACATCGAGCCTCATTTCAACGAAATCGGTTCACCATTTACCTATCAAAATGTAATAGACAGTCATTCATATTTAAAACTAGCTTTATGCCCGCGGCTTCGGTCGAGTATTCAGAAAAGATAGACAGAAAAGATACCTGTTCCCGTGGGATATCCGGTATAAAATATTGGATTGAAACTCTTATGAACTATCTAATGCCTCAAACTATATTTGTCTCAAATTCCATCCAAATAGGTTCATGAGTTGGGACGTGAAGATTAAACCAGTTTTTAATCAGATTAACCAAGTGCGTCTAGGCAAATGTCACATGTCATCAGACTTTTGATTCTTCTACATGTCGGCGTCCTTTACCGTTTTGAGCAGTGCCATTGTGTGGATATAAAACTAAAAAATCAACTATTTTTGAACAAATCTTAACTCGAACCCGTATCTTTCCAATTCAAATCCGAGTTCCTCACCACTGAGCCACTACCCTATAAAAGAAACCCCCAACATACCTAGGTTGCTATTTCCCTCCGTGGCTCCATAAAATTCTAGAACCCTCTCGATATTGAATCTCTTGACGAACTCCTCCCATATTTGAGGGCGAAGACCGTTTCCGAAGATAACCCTAACCTTATGCGCCTTATCATCAGGTCCTGGTGGTACTGCTAACAGATACCTGCAGATTTCGCCTATATATTGGGCAGCCTGAAAGGAAAAATTAAGTTCATCTTTATGAGACCAGTGCAGCAACCGTCGAAGGTAAAAAAAATTTTTTCGTATATTTTTTTGTTTGCAAAAATTATCGACAGTGTTTACCCACAAATCATATATTTATGCACAAAAGAATAATTTACAAACAAATACTTTTATATCACCAGAAACATATATTTCACAAACATACATTACAAACAAACATATATTTTTTTGCATATGAAAAATTATAGAATTTCCATTATTCGGAAAATTTTGGCGTACATTAATTATGTCATGACAAAACGATATACCAGTCCTTAAAAGAATGATTATTATTTCTTTTTTATAAACTATTTTTCGCGATGTATAATTTGATGAAAAATCTACTCATATAACCACAATCCACCAGATATACAAAACGTTCCGCTTTACAACCCCTCATCTTAACCCACTTCGCCAAAAGCGAGTTATGTCTGCATGCAACCACTTACCGTACACTTATGCTTCACGATATCCCTCCAATAGTTGCTGGCTGAGAATTTCTTTCTCAAAGCGACTGTACAACCCAGTACAATGCACTGGCCGGCGCCGAGCACACCGCCGGCCGTGTGGTGCAACGGTAGTGGGTCATATATCACATCTGATGATGACAGCCACGCGGAATTATGTACGCCTAGTGGGATGAGCAGGTATCTGGGAAGCGATAGTGAATTAGTTATAAATCATAATCATCATCATTATAATCATCATCATCTTTAACACCACCATCATTATCATCATCATAATCATCATTATCTCATAGTCCTAGGCCATGTATGTTCCTGCTGTTAATCTTAATCCTTCTTTATATAAATATTCCTTAATCTCACTGTGTTTCGTTCGATGAGTGGGGGAGCCGGAGGCATCCTTTTCCTTACCCTTCCCTATCCTTTTCTTTATTCCTCTCGTTAATCCTATCTTAATCCCTTCCCAATCGGCAATCCATTTGGGGAGGCGTATAAAAAAATACTTTTTAGACAAAACGTCATATTAGCAATCTTTCAATTCAATCTTTATTCATATCCCCCAAATTAAAACTTACTTCCCCTTATTATAACGAGGCAATATTCTTACCTTATATTCGTGATGATAGCTGCTTTGGGGAATCCAGTAGTCCCACTTGTATAAATATACAGCAAAGTATCTCGAGGCTTCGCTGGTTCAGGATCCACATAAGTCTCAGTAGACATTTCCGTGAGTTCTGAAGACAGTGGTGTGGTATCTTGGACTATTGGCGCTGTTTCCCTGTCCGGTGCATTGAATTGAAAAAGTGGAATGTCTGGTATTTCGTGCTGGATCGATTTTATTGCTGGAAAAGATATGAGACTCTTAATTCACATATAATATATGTAACTCAAAGGACTGACATAGTGATCAACGCACAGCCCAAGCCGCTGGACGGATCGGGCAGAATTTGGTATGCAGATAGATGTTATGACGTAGGAAGGATTTTGATAAGTTCTACCCCCAAGGGGAAAAATATGGCATGAAAGAATGTACCATGAAAATTTATTAAGACGCGCAGGCAAAGCTGCAAGCAACAGTCTGTGTATAAATTTAAATCATAAAAGGAAACTGTGTTATCAAAGATGTATGTAGACAAAAAAAAACTGGACAAAGACGGCGTGAGAATAAGTAATAAACGTAGTAGCTATAATATAAATACAAAGTTCAACCTCACAATTTTTGTTTGAGGAACTAATTATGTATTATGGGATATATTACATATTTCGCTTATGGAATATGAGATTTTGCATGGATAGAGAAAATACACAGAAGTAATGCCAAATACTATCTATAAAGGAAAATAATCGTTTAACAATGCAAGAAATCGTATCATTGTCCACTCTACACTTCTCGATGACGTCAATTTTACTAAACATTCCACCGAGCTCAATGAGGGAGTTAAATTTTAGATGTTTGCTTGTCTGCACCATAGATCAATTGAACCAAATGTAAGGGTGCCCTTGGCCGTCATACACGAATGGCCTGTTATCCAATTACGTCCAATAAGTCAGGATTAAAGGAACCCATGTATCCTGTACTGATAAAAGATCGACCGTCGTTACGTTTAGAAACTAACTATTTAACTTTAATTTGCGAGAGTCGAGCACGTTTCAGCAGGAATTGGGACAGCTCGCACCGGGAAAGGTTTCCACAAATCGACGTGAAATAATATGCGAATGCTACTGTGAGTTTTAGTAGGGAAGAAGGAAGTTGTATTCCTCAACCTTTCCAGAACCATCATTTCTCGTCGTCAATCCTTTCTGTATCCCATTCATTTTTTAAGAGCTGGCAACGCATTTGTAGAGAGTATTTACTTCCACATATGCTGAGACAGCCCACAGCTCAGTTGCCAGTACTTACATATAAAACTCTAACAAGTTACATAACATCAAACATATAATAAGCAAATTTGGTTTATTTGTTCTAAACGGTTGACTTTGACCTATTCTCGTATAGGCTTCAGTACCTTGCAAAGCGGAAAACCGGTATAAAGCCATCTAGTATTACTGCCAGTAACTTCCCTAAGCCTGAAGATACACGGCTCTGTTAACCATGTATTCCCCTTAGAATTAATCCAGATTATAAACCATTTTATATTAATTTTCTTATAAAAATCTTAACCGCCTTCAAACCGTCAGAACAAGACCGAATTTCAATGTGACAAGGCAAGGCTTTCAAATAGAAAAAGAATCATCAAAATCGCTTCACCTACTCTTAAACTGTTAGGTAACAAACCCAAAAATCGAATTGAGTAACTCCTCCTTTTTAAAGCGGCTAAAAGAACATACATTTGCATTGTAAGATAGTATAGGTCGCCTTGATAAATTTACAATTATAAACAGGATTAATCATATCAAAAATCGAAACATAAATTAAATTACACATAGATAAAAAACCCTACCTTCTGCCATTTCATCCCCAAATACAACCGCCTTGCAACCAGCTATTCTCAGACAATATATCAACTGAGCGCCCCTCAAGTTTGTATTCACCAGTGCGGTGGTCACTCTTAGCTTCGCGAGCCCTAACCAGAGGAACACGTACTCCGGTTGGGTCTCCATGAACAGAGCTATCACCTCACCTCGCTTGAAACCCTGCCGTTTGAAGTACCAGGCTATGCGGTTACTTAGCTCGTTACCCTGTAAAAGACCAGTTTGATAAATACTATATTGTACATAGAAAAAAAAGACGATACATGGTGTAAGCATCCTACCATAAATTATTTGTGTCTATCCAGCACAACAGATGGCATACTAAGAGCATCCTACTACTATCCTACTAATATTATAAATGCGAAAGTTTGTAAGGATGTGTGTGTGTGTTTGTTATTCTTTCACGCAAAAACTACTGAACCGATTGCAATGAAATTTGGTACGTAAGACAGCTGGACAACTGGAATATGTCAGGCAACTTTTTATCCCAATATTCCTACAGGATATAAATTTGATACATTATAATAATACTGCTATTTAAAGTAAACGTATAGGATAATAGAATATGTACCCAATGTATATCTTAGTGATGGTAAATTTCTTTGAAAAATATGATGCGCTAAAAACATTGCATATTTCTTGCTCATTAATCTCATAAATAAATACATTTCAATATGGTTACTTTTGCCAGCTCTTTTTGTCTGCAGTTTTTAGTTAGTCTATAAAAAATAAATAAAAACACAGTATAATATTTTACATTCATAATTTTACTTCAAATTGGCCTCCAAGTAATAACTACTTCGTCTTCGTGAAGGATACTAGCCTATCCCACCTTTGCGAAAGAAAGAATCAAACAAATATGACCTTTAACATGAATTCGTTAGAGTTTAATTTGCTACTTTAACTACTTTCGACCTCCGTTCACAATCGTACTCACCTCACGAAACGTAATGGCCCGATCGTCCATGACAAATGCGTTCTTATTTGGCGACATCTGGGCTACCTTCTCCCAGCGGCTCACCACCGTGGTGCCGCATTTCTCCCATAGCCAGATCCTGAACATTGTGGCTAACAGCACCCGCAGACCTCTGTAAAGTAGAACCTTGAAGTATATCATATATCTACACTAATATTATAAATAGTATTTTTTGTATCTTTGTAACGTTGTCACGCAGAAACCACTGGACCGATTTCAAAAATTCTTTCACCACAAGAAATCTGCAACTTCACTGGGTGACATAAGCTTTACATGTACGGACGAAACCGGGGCGAAGTAGTATAACATATAATACCAAGGAAGGTGTAGCATTCAGTCGATCAGTTTTACAATACAATAGTAAAACTGACACTCCAAAAAATTTTATATTCATGTAAACTAAGCAAACATTTATAAATAGTTATTTTGTTAAGCTGTAACCGATTCTGAATAACACTTCTACCGAAAAGAATCGGCAAGAAACTCGATAGCTACTCTATATAATAAATCTAAATAATGATAGCTTTTTTTCTACAAACATATATTGTTCATGTATATGAAAATAAAAAGAAATTGAAAGGCCAAGGGCTCGAAGCCCACATGATTATTCAATTGAATTGATCTATTCTTTAAAATATTAAATTCAATTTTTTTATGTCAAATAAAAATATAAGATGCAATACAGATAACTAAATATAAAACATAAATGAGAGGGAAAGTTAAAAAAATTACATTTAAATTATGCCTCAACTAACAATTATAATTCAAACTACAATGTATCATTATGTAATCATGGTGCATACAATCAATTAGCCTTGTCATTCAATGAGGTCTACAATCATTGTTACGTAACTGACAAGTATATACATAATTAGGGCACTAACTCCTAGATAGTTCTAATAGCCTGGTATCGTAATAGGGCCGTAAAGGTCAAAATATCAATAACTAGCTGACCCCATTGTCTTCATACGTCAATTATGATTTGTAAACTAAATTAAACTCAAACATTCATTCAGTTTTTTTTTTTTTATTTTAGACCAAAATTTAAATTGGCACTACATGGGAGGTACTGGCATTTAAATAAAAAAAAAGAATCTTCAAAATCATGAGAGCTAACAATTTGAAGTAAGAAAGAATCTCCTGCTTTTTATGAAGTCAGTTTAGAAATGCCTTATATCATAAGCTCTCTGCCACCGAATCAGAAAATGGTACCAGTAGTTTCGAAGTTAAATTGGACCAATGACACAAGGATGATGATTACTATCATAATTTTAATATAAATATCCCCATTTTGCTATTCTGACGTTACGAAGATGCATTTTTAAAACCTGCTAAATAAATATTTAGTAGTAATATATTAATTGACCGCCTCCTTGGTTCAGTGGTTAACGCGTGAGCGTAGAACCGAGGGGTCCTGGGTTCAATTCCCGGTGGGGACGCACAAAAAAAAAATGTCTTGGTCTGGCAGGACTCAGAAGGCTGATCACCTACTTATCCGTAAAGAAAATCGATCAGTGAAACAGATGTACATCATCTGCCCAATTAATTGCTAGTATTAGGATGATACGTATGTACTCATAGGCTTGCCGGCCTAACACCTGTAACACCTCTAGTGTTACAAGTGTTTTATGGGCGGTGGTGACCACTTATCATCAAATGGCCTATCTGCTCCTTTGCTTTCTCTGCATAAAAAAAAAACAGCATAAGGATTGCTGTGGAAATTCTAATTTCAATCCTCAATGAAAATGAAGCCAATTCATGTCCTTAAAATTGTCATAGGCGCAGTAGTTCAGTATTGTTTTCCTCATCATAATCCACAGATTCTTAATTTCATATATATATTTTGTGTTTGTATGAGCTTTCTACAAACATTATCTATATAAGGAGTTAGTTTAGCTTAGGTAACTACATCTACAACTGTTAAAATAACGTTTTAATAACGTTTTTAAATAAAGATACTTTACTCGTTTATACTTTGTATTGTACATAACAACCGATGAATTTTCTAGAACTAAATTGGGGAACACATCAACGATACCCTCTGCTATCAATCACTAGACCCCAACAATGGCCCAAGGTTACAAATTCCAATGCCCACCGGACGACGCCCATTACACCAGGATACCAGCGACTGTAAGAGGTGTCTAGCGCGCAATAGAATGATTGGTCATTGCATAACTGTTAACAGTTCGCGAATTTTGCATTAAGCGTATGGTAACTATTTGCTAATCTGTTGCACAGATAATTAAATACTATGATATCTGTGGTCATAGTAAAAATACGCATAGTAGTACGCTAGATAACTGTTTTTTTTACTGTATAGCCACTCTGTTAAGCGAATGGACATGGAAATCCCTATTATAGCTATTATTAAAAATACAGGTAAAAGAAAATGCAGACATCTGTCTCCGTCTTATCGAAGCCGTGGTTTACCACGGTACCGATTGGAATGAAATTTATAGGTACACAGTTCTTTTACTGAAGGTTCGGTAGGTTTGAGACCTGAGGAAGAACATAAGACAGGTTTTATTCAGGAAATTCTACAGGATCGGTTACTAGGAGAGTTCTCCTTTGACTACGAGGGCAAAGACGCGAGCGGTAGCTACTACATAATACATGATCATGAATACTCAAGTACGTAGATCAAAACACATAATATTTTGCTTTGTAATCATTACAAAATATTATGTTCCATTCTTTTTTGCTTCGTGAGAATTTCTATGTTTCATATTTCGTGAGAATACATACATCATAAAAAAAGATTAAGACGATTGTATTAAATTTATATATCTTAAATATAAATAGTATATACTAACACTTCGCAATTTAATTAATAAATATAAAACTTGCTCATAACAACACTTTTTGTTCTTATAAATAAGGCAGTTACCTAAAATGTATTTATTCGTTTTACTGTTTCACATCACTATTTAATTAATTTAATTTAACTACTTTACTGGTGGCTCAGTGGTGAGAACCTCGGACTTCAAAATCGATAAGTCGGGGTTCGAGAACGGGCGGCCGTGCAGGAAATAAATTGATTTTTCAATTTATCTGCTCATGTGGATAACATCACCACTGCTTAAACGGTGAAGGAAAACATCGTGAGGAAACCGGCATGTCCAAGAATTAAAAAAAGTTCGACGACATGTGACATCTGCCAACCCGCACTTGGCCAGCGTGGTGGATTATGGCCTGAACCCTCATAGGAGGCCTGTGTTCCCAGCAGTGGGAACATATATGGGCTGATGATGATGTATGCTTAGATTTTTATAATGTCGCAACAGAATTTGACGTGGTATTTTTTATTAGATAGAGTGATTTAAGAGGATGGTTTATATCATTTCATAGTATAAAACAAAGTCGCTTTCTCTGTCTCTATGTGCCTTTGTATGCTTAAATTCTTAAAACTACGTAACCGATTTTGATGGTTTTTTTTTAATAGATAAGAGTAATTCAAGAGAAAGGTTTATACGTATAATAACATATTTTAAACTACTCTGAATTAGCGGCCGCGGGCAAAAGCTAGTGTATAATAAAATAGAAAGAAAATGGGAGGAAACAGGTTTTACTTCGATTTTCACGCGTGCGAAGCCGCGGCCAAAAGTTTGACTTCTATATTTTAAATTTCGAATGACGGTTACAAATTTGTTTATATCATCGTTAAGTGCATACGTTTTTTAGCGATTGTAATAAAACCTCATTCATCCGTTAAAGTTTAAAAACATAGGAAGTGACGTACGAACAAACACAGCGAACAAAAGCGGACTTTGCACCTACGAAGTACTAGGACACTATAATTTACAAGAGACACTTGCGAACTTTGTACTATGTTGCGTGAGATAAGATCCCATGTATAAGTCCTCTTGTGTATTCAAAATCCTATCCTATTCTACTAATATTATAAATGCGAAAGTTTGTGGGGATGGATGTATGTTTGTTACCATTTCACGCAAAAATTACTGAAACGATTGCAATGAAATTTGTCACGTAGACAGCTGGACAACTGGAATAACATATAGGCAACTTTTTATCCCGATATCCCTACGGGATACAGACTGCGGGTGAAACTAGTTAAGTATAAGTATTATGCTGATACAAGTAATTAAATTATGTAATGTATCTTTTTCATAACTATAAAACTGTTGTAATCAAACAAATTACAAAGGCTATATTTACGAAGGAACAATAATGCTTAGAAATATAAAAACACATCGGTAGGTTATACAAAATACGAAAGCGGAAATCTATACTAATACTAGCTGACCCGGCAAACGCTGTCTTGCCTTACTCTTATCATTTAGAGGTATAAAAAATAGATGTTGACCGATTCTCAGACATACTCAATATGCACACAAAATATCATAAGAATCGGTCAAGCCGTTTCGGAGGAGTATGGCAACGAAAACTGTGACACGAGAATTTTATATATCCCTACTAATCCCTACTAATCCCTACTAATCCCTACTAATCCCTACTAATATTATAAATGCGAAAGTAACTCTGTCTGTCTGTCTGTCTGTTACGCTTTCACGCCTAAACCACTGAACCGATTTTCACAAAATTTGGTATGAAGATAGAACTGAACTTGGGAAAGAACATAGGATACTTTTTATCGCGAAAAAATGGTAGAAAGAGTTGAAAGAGGGGATGAAAGTTTGTATGAAAGTTCGTTATTGTCAAACCGATTTTGATGAAACTTGGTATGATGATGGAGCTAAACGTGGGAAAGAACAAACCATACTTTTTGATGCGAAGAAAATACTCCTTACCATGTCGCGCGATATAAGCGAATTCTACGCGGGCGAAGCCGCGGGCGAAAAGCTAGTTAGATTATAAAGCTGAAGAGTTTTAGAAATTAAAAACTTTTTAACGGATTTTAAACGCGGTTTATCCATTATACTATTAAACCGACGTTTCGAACACTTACAGCGAGCGTGGTCCAACGTTTGAAGGTGAAGAGTTTTGTTCGTTTGTTTGAACGCACTTATCTCAGGAACTACTGGTTCGATTTGAAAAATTCTTTCAGTGTTAGATAGCCCGTTTATTGAGGAAGGCTATAGGCTATATATGTACTACGCGCGAAGCCGGGGCGGACCGCTAGTTTATTCCTAATAATAATACGATAGCTTTCTAAAACCATTGTAATTAATTTATATTCAGTAATAAAATATTAGCACTTTAATAACTCTTTCTGCACCAACAAATGTAATAAGTTTATTTGGATCAAAACACGAGATGTGGAAGCCATATTTTAGTTTTACATTCGAGTTAGAGGATAATACCTATGGGTAATAAACCTATATGGGGTTTCTAGATTTAATTTAGTCAATCTAGCTTAGGGATTGCGACAACATTTTTTTTTTATGTCATAGCGGGCAACTGAGCTGGTGGTTCGCCTGATGGTAAGCGATCACCACCGCCCATGAACATTCGCAAAGGTTGGGCCTCTGCGAATGTGCTGCCCGCTTTTATGGGGTAAGGGAAAAGGAATGGATTAACAACTGGAAAGAAGGAATGGACTGGGACGGGTGAGGAAAAGGAAACGGGCCTCCGGCTCCCCCACTCACCGAACGAAACACAGTGGCATGCCACTATTTCACGCCGGTTTTCTGTGGGGGTGTGGTACTTCCTCGGTGCGAGCTGGCCCAATTCGTGCCGAAGCGTGCTAAATGTAGCAACAATTTCTCGATCTATTGCTTTTGATTTATAGATCCTTTTGATTGTATTAAATGACACTTCACACTAATATTATAAATGTGAAAGTTTGTTTGTTTGGATGTTGATTGTTTATAATAAACTCAAAATCTACTGGACCGATTTTGAAACATTCTTTCACCATTAGAAAGCTGCAATTTCGCTGAGTGAAATAGGCTATATATGTACCACGGGCGAAGCCAGAGCGAACTGCTGGTTATTATTAGTTATTCAAATATACTGCATGCTGCCATAAAAATAAACGCAGCTAAAGTAATAATTGGTGAAGTTTAGAAGCTAATAAACAGAAAAGTCTATAAGCAACTGGTTATTAATTATAATTCCATAAGGGATCGCTAAATAGTATAAAACAAAGTCGCTTTCTCTGTCCTTATATCACTATGTATGCATAAATCTTTAAAACTTCGCAATGGATTTTGATGGGTTTTTTTTAATAGATAGAGTGATTCAATAGAAAGGTTTATATGTATATTATCATCTCTTAAACTACCTCGAATTAAACGCGTGGGAAGCCGCGGGTAAAAGTTAGTTTTGTATAAATTAAACTTCTACTCAAAGGGTTCAATGTTCAAACTGCTCGCCACGTAATCGATATTTCCTTAAAGTCGAACGCTTTCAGTGCATTGTTGCGCACTTAATGTCATCTGGTGTATTCTAGTCTAACCGCACGTATAACGTTACCTAGGTCTTATATTTCACATTTGATGTGGTCATTTAACAGCCTGGACCGTTAATTGGTGTAATTCATGAAACAAATGGGAAGAATTACGGACGTTTTATTAAAGAAAATTTATATTTATGCGTGGCTATTGATATAACATTGCACAAACTACCAGAACGTAAGAAAAGAAATTTCGCGTCTTTTTCAACCGAATTTAATGGAAGGAATCTCGATTCGACTGTTTTTTTATTTATTACGTCAGAACAGTTTAGCGAAAACTCATTTAATATCTATAAAATGGAGCATTCAATGTGCGTAAGTTTTTCTTTTTCAAAATAACAATGTTACAGAAATTTATTCGTAGTTATTAACTTACTTCTTTATAATGAAAGTCCTGTCATAATTCGGTTAAGTTTTTTGTTATCAAACAAACAAACAACAAGCTGGGGATCAAATTTGTTATCGGGTAAAAACTTACAACAGATCCCGATAAAGTGTCTTCCTCCATATATAAATCCATTGGTATCGGTCACCACTCAGTAAATATATTGTCAATATTGCGACCAGACTCAGTACGAGTGGATACAACCGAACAGCCCAGGATATGGCGCAGCACACGACAGTGATCAGTATTAGAATAAGCCCCTTGCGTTTCTCCGCTTCTTCGAAACGAACTTCTGTCTTATCTGACATCCTGGTACTTTATGTTGCGATGCTCATAGTTTTGGGGACTTCTGCAAAAAGAAACAAAAATATGAATAAAAACGACACTAAACATTTATTTAGTTTCTATGTCATTAATGCATTTTGAAGAATATTAATTATACTGTAATGTGAAAATTTCGATCCATTATAGTTTTCATTATCAACATCAAATATTGAGCCTTACTTAAAATTTATTAACACGCAGTTTATTTGGGTTCAAATCATGTAATCAATTTATATATCTATTCTATTCTATTCTATATTTTCGTGTTTTGTTGATTATGAACTCTTAAACTAACCTTAAAAAACTAAATCGTGTTCAAATTGTCAGGACTGGACCAAATTTAAACAGGACCACATGGGAGGCACTATCTTTCAAATAAAATATAATAAAAAATCAGTTCACCCACTAAAGTCATGAGGTAACAAAAATAAAAAATATACAGTCGAATTGATAAACTCCTGCTTTTTCGATGTCGATTGAAGAGATGACAATATTTTTCATTTTTTTCTATAAATATTATAAAAAGGCGCTATTACAAAATTATGGGTTTCAGGAAGTACCCAACGTACTAGTTTTGGGCATACCCAATACCCAATACTAGTAGGTACCAGGGAGATATCCTTTCCAGTCCATTCCTTCTCCAGTTGTAAACCCTTTAAAGCGGGCAGCGCATTTGCAGAACGCTCCCTCTACGTATACCATCAGGTGAGCCACCAGCTCAATTGTCGGCTATGGCGTAGTAAAAAAGGGAAGTTATAAGTTTGACGTGTGTCTATAGGTCAGTCTGTCTGTCGGTACTCAATGGCATTGTTATGTCCATGATATGAAGAGATTTCAAGTAATTCATTTCATATTCTAGATGACTTATGTGCGAGTGTTCTCATAATATTTAAGGGAAATCGGTTGAACCGTTTTTTAAGATCATAAACTGTCTTAGTCGATGAAGGGATCTGACTTTCTTCTTCCACAACTACATCCATCAATATGGATATCAAAAGAAAATAGACAAATAAAATACTGTCCTACTATATATATATTTACTAGCTGCACCCGGCAAACGCTGTTCTGCCTTACTCTTATCATTTCGGGGTGTGAAAAATAGATGTTAGCCGATTCTCAGACCTACCCAATATGCTTACCAAATTTCAGAGGAATCGGTCAAGCCGTTTCGGAAGAGTATAGAGACTAACATTGTGACACGAGAATTTTATATATAAGAAGAAAGATTATTATAAATGCGAAAGTTTGTAAGGATTGTGTGCGTTTGTTGCTCTTTCACGCAAAAACTACTGAACGGATTGCAGTGAAATTTGGTACGTAGATAGCTGGACAACTGGAATAACACATAGGCATAATTTTTATCCTAATATTCTTATGGGATCCGGACTTGCGCGGGTGAAACCGCGGGGCGCAGCTAGTACTGTTTATAGTTAAGTCAAATTTCAAATTCAATGGCCAGCAACTGGAAATGGAGGTTGGCGTTTTTTTTTAGTTAAATTAATTGTTATATGTACACCACATTTAAATATTCCAATGTCCAACATAATATCAAACAACATATAAATAATAATTAAGGAAAATAAATAAGAAATAACAAGCGCAAAACGGACGAAATATTATCTCAAACAATTCCTCACGACCTCAATACATGAAAATAATGGCACGCCCCAAAAAGTTTGTAACATTGAACCCTCTATTAAACAGAGGTCATTCACACTACAACTTTATGACGCTAAAAATTAATGAAATATATATTTTTTTTTCTACAAATAACGTGACCAGCGACCCTAGGGGGGCAGGGACCATCCCAAATTTTAAACAGGGACTTTTCTATCAAACAAATCCCACGGAGTTATCGCTAACAAAATAAAAAAGCAGTCCTACAGTCGAATTGTCCTCTTGTTTTTGGGAACGCCGGTGAATATTTAAAACTAGCTGCGCCCCGTGGTTTCACCCTCGTAAGTCCGTATCTCGTAGGAATATCGGGATAAAATGTTGCCCATAACACATAGGTTCCAGTTGTCCAGCTATCTACGTACGAAATTCCATTGCAATAGGTTCAGTAGTTTTTACTTGAAAGAGTAACAAACATACACATACACATACATCCATCCTCACAAACTTTCGGATTAATAATATTAGTAGGAAGTAGGATAGGATTAATAATGTAACAATGTATGTACATATAATAAACTGATTGCTGTTTAAAATATTTCGATAACAGTGGGTCATAATTTTTTTTGCAGTTCCTTTTAGCTTATTATATCGGAATTGTCGCGACTCGTACATTAGAGAATTTAACTGACTTCTTATTTTATTATTCAAATAATAGGTAATGTTTTGTAAAAATTATATCGTAATAAACAATTTGCTCGGTATAAAATATTGCATGTGTTCACAAACACAATTTAAATACCAATTTTTAATATAAAATTAAAACTTTTTATTGGTTATTTATTTTTTAAAAACCTACCCAAAATCGTATGATACACAACAATAAACAGGACAAACGTTATCGAAAAGTCAATAAATATTAAAACTTCATCCTGCATATAAACATTAAGCAATAATAAAAATTATTTGTAAACCAATCCCACATTTTTTCTCTTATTAAACCTAATATTATTAATAACATTTTCAATTTGAAAATTAGGAAATACTTATAATTATGTCATACATACGTAAAATATATCGTCCGTTTGTAAACACAAAACGTCACCTCACAAAACAGAAACCACAAACTAATATAACGATAAACTGACAAGTGACAACTACCGTGTAAGTTCGGTACGGTCTACGAGAGAGTGGGGTGAGGAGGAATGACCGAATGAACGTCTATAGTGATGTGCACTTGATACCGGTATTTCATAATATCGGTATTTATTAAAACATTTAAAAATTAACCACTTTTTTCAGACGAATTGAATTGGTCACTGCAAAGAGTTTAAATATAATGAATACATTTCACAATGTGTGATTCTCGATAAATAAACACAAGAAATATAGAAAAGTAACTTTACACAGATGTTTAATAGATTACGAGTAAAAAAGAAGCTTTGTTTTACATACCTGCAAAATTTAAAATCAACATAAAATAATGTATTAATGGGGCACTATTACCGAGCTAAAACTGTATAAGTTTCGATATATTATTGTATCGTGAGTTATGTCTTATTATGGATATTCATGCATTAATTTTCCTAATATAGGTGTTAATTTTCACATAACAGTATAATATTCTTCAAAATTGCATTATGGCATAGAAACTAATAAAATTTATAGTGTCGTTTTTAACCAAATAAAAATAACAATTTCAAGAAACTCTAATCAACTCATAACACATTATTGCGTAAATTTAACGGTAAATAACTCATCACTACATCACTACTACTCCTTTATCAACCCACTTTATTTATTACCGGTTAGCATCAATATTTTGTACATTATGTACTCTATGGCACAGGGAATAAGGTTCAATAAATGTAATTATAATTTACTCCAGATCAAAACAGACTTATCTATTGCGTGAAAGATAGAGTTTATATTTGATTAGCAACTCATCTCAATTGTATAATATCATTGTCTAGGAAGATAACCTCTTCGTGAAATCTTGTTCAAACTAAATAGAACTTAATCGTCACGAACATACAATTTATTATCCTTTGACTAACTTCATCATAAATGTTGACAAATGTGTTGCTTTATTCCACGCTTTTTATTTACACATTTATATTACATTACGTTTGCATTATTATATTTAATTAGTGAATAAATACGTCTGGTACATGATTTTATAAATTTTACATTGTTATCTGTACTTTACAATTATTTACATACTATGTAACCGCTTTGAGAATTGCTAATAAGAAGGTCGATATAAGATTATAACTTTAGCATGTTTTATTTTTTTAATAGTTATTCTTTCTTCTTGATTTATAATATGCCCTAATTGCTTGGTCCGGCTTCTACTGGGATAGATGGCGATAAAAATAAATTACCTTTGATACATTTACTCGGTAAATATGTAGTCTATAGATAAGTATAACTAGCTAACGGTAAAAAAAATTTCAAAACCAGTTCAATAGATCCAGATAATATTACCGCCTATAAGTTACAACCTCACAAACTCTTAGGTTCTCTAGGTGTTTACTATTCTACACCATGATATGGCGTATTCGAATAAAAGGAACAGTATGTATACTGCGGCTTATAGCTGCAATCTCTCTCTCCCAGGCAAGTTAGGACAAAGCTAATGGATGGATTTGTAAACTCGTTAGTATACAGCTATATATAGCGGAATTTAAACCATATTATATTGATAAATCAAAATGGGATATAAATAAAACAACAATTTAAATTATTATGAAACTTGTTTATAATGATTATCTTAAATCTACATATATACATTCCATGAAAAGGCGGAGAAATGTCGTTTAATACATTTGTTTAAACTTTATACCATACTTTTTAGGTTAAGTTCTTTTCCAAAAAATAGCGCCTAAACGTGAATACGTTTAGTAACGTGATTATGATTATAATCCTATTGTTTTTATCTCTTTCACTCTTAGTAGAACTTGTGTGAGAGTGAATGGAATTTAAATATAGGTTAGTTTTTTAACACACTAGATATAAAATTGAAATAAAATATTAAGTAGTCTTCATACCATATTAGCTAGGTAATTTTGTCAATATTATAAGATATTGAAAAAAAGCTACGCATTAGCTGTGTTTACTTTCTTAACAAATAAAGTCTGTATTATATCTACAGTCAGTCCTTTAGTTTCAGGCAAACAGAACGTACAAAAAACAGCTGTTAAGAAGCAGACCACAGCAAATATATAGAAGATGGGTCCAAGACCAAGAGTTGTCACCAGAGGGTTGAACAAAAAGAGTATAATGAAGTTACAAGTCCACGCCCATTCCACTGAGATCATAGACACGATGCTTTTTATCTGGAAAAAATAAAAAAAAACCATAGACTGTAGAAGAGAACCATCGCTTTTAAAATGGTGAAAATGTAAATTTATGTATCGTAATTTTATGAATTCCATATGATTGTTGGAAAAAAGTTTTCCATATTAGTTTATTAAACCTTTTGTCAAATGGACAGATAGCACAAGAAAAGCAAATTATAATTAATAGTGATGCGTAATTATGGTGTTAAGATTATAAAACATACTAGGTAAGTACCAGGTCAACATAGTAAACCTCAGGTGTGCCTCAGGTAGGTAAAAACGGCTGATTAGCAGGCCTAGATAGATGGCGCACTCGGCTCGGTGCCTCATTTGCCACTGAGGAGTTCGCAGACGAATTCCAAGTCGTAAATTTCCTAACCCTACGGGTTCCGCCAGGACCCAAAGGTCGAAAAAATTGGTACTGCCATTTGTGTAGGCATGCAGGAGCGCTGTTGCGTATTATACTAAGATAAAACCACTAGGAAAAAATAACCAACCTCCGGTAAGAAGACCTCCGCAACAATGACGAAGGGCACCGTGCCAGCGCCAAGGGAGTAAGCGATGCAATACGAATAGAGCAGGATAGCAGATACCCAGTGCGGTCCCCAGTGGTATTGGATCTGCGTTCCTAGTACCGCGCAGCAGATACCGGTTATTATTGATGAGTAGATTATAAGAGGCTGGAAATAGTTAGTTATATTATTTATTTTGAAGTATTAACGTATAAATAAATAACATAGATTATACTGAAAAAACAACATTACATTTAAATTAAGTTTAAATGTATATTGGCTAGTTTGAATTTCCCTTAAATGATGGCGAATTTTTTTTTGGACACTAACTACTGAAATAAGGCTACAAAAATGCGAATAAGACGTAAATAATTAACAATATTCATTGTCATAATGTTTCAGTTCATTAAATTTTCGTATTTATTTATTTTTACATTTGGAACGAAGTTCCTTTTTGCGGGGGATAGAAAAAAATTCTCAAGAAAAGTTGTAACGACACTTTTTGCTATAGTAAGCTATTGTAAGCTGTGCGGCGTGCGCATGTTTCTCTGTCTGTCTCTCTCTCTCTCTTATAGAAACGAAAGGAACTTCGTTCCATCCAGGTGTCCCTTGACACCTCTGAACTTTATTTATTTATTTATTTATACGCCAGTTTTATTTAATTTGTCTTGGTAAAATTCACTCAGATTGGATGAAGTACCAGAACGTCATAAACACATCGAAGTTAACAACACCCATTATTTTTAATCTGTGTTTTCTTACCCGCCTCCCAGCCTTATCAATGAAAAAGGCTGCGATACACCCAGAAATGATCAGCACAATCGCGAATATAACGCTCGATATGGTTGTGGACACATTGGGCACAGCTTCTTCAAATAGCGGCTGCGCGTACACCTGGACCACGACTAATCCTTGGAATATGGCAGCCGTGTACAAGACGATACATAGTAACAGAGCACGTCGAGTTGACTGAGATTTTTCTGGAAAAATAATGATTTAAGTTCCATTAAAACCAGTGACACACAATCAAGAAGTTCTAGTTGAAAAATAATTCGAATGTTCAAATTTAATAACTTAATAAAAATGCGTTATGTGGTTCGATTAAAAAAATATCACTAAATAATATGTAAGTAGCAGATTACTTGAGTTTTACTTACTAAGAAACTGCCAAAAGTGTAGTTTTTCTGGTTTCACTGGCACTTTTAAGATATTATCCTCGTCAGTCGTCGCATCTGAAATGATTTAGCGTAAATACAAAAATTTGGAAAAATCCTATGTTATATATTCTAATATTAAAGCATAGAATCATATACATACATGAAGTACAGACAAGTGATAAAAAATGTAAACTGAAAACAAAAACAACTAAGTCCTTTTTATTTTTAAAAGTAAAACGTTTATTTTTATACATAGACGTAAGAGCGAATTTGAAAATACGGATATGATTTAATGCCCCTTCCAATCCGTTGTTCAGACTGCCTTTATAGCCTAGTATTAAGAGATTTAAATTTACGATGTTTGAATTAATTAACGTTTTATGTAATCATAACATGACTAATCTTAATAGCCGTAAATTTCCCCGTATGAGTGAAAAATTAAACATAAACACATGTTTATCTTTCGGACTAATAGTTATTATTAGTATGTTTTGTTTATTGATATATGGTCATCACTCATCATTCTACAATCTGCTATTTTATGGTACCTACACTTTAATGTGAAACTAAAATGACTCTTATTCACTGGCATATAGGCTTTGAAATAGTATTTTTATCTGGCATTAAAATATCACTATCCACATAAAAAAGGAAATGTGATCGCTTATTTAAGTTTAAAATTAATAAATAAAAAAATAATAGCAAATTACCACAAACTTGCTCGAAATCTGGATTTAAAGTTCTGCGTATTGTGTCAATCTCTTGCATAACCTCTTTAGAATTGACTTTCACGCCTCGGTAATAAGAAATAGATTCTGCCGCTTCCTGAAAAATAAACCACATGCATATATTAATCACATATAAAGGGTTTTTTTTTATGTCATAACGGGCAACTGAGCTGGTGGTTCGCCTGATGGTAAACGATCACCACCGCCCATGAACATTCGTAAAGGTAGTGCCTCTGCGAATGCGCTGCCCGCTTTTAGTGGGTAAGGGAAAAGGAACGAATTCATGACAGGAAAGAAGGAATGGACTGGGACGGGGGAGGAAAAGGAAATAGGCCTCCGGCTCCCCCACTTACCGTACGCCACACATGCCACTATTTCACGCCGGTTTTCTGTGGGGGTGTGGTACTTCCCCGGTGCGAGCTGGCCCAATTCGTGCCGAAGCGTGCTCGACTCCCACAATATAAAAGGTTTGTTATACATTTTTTAATGAATCGATGAATCCAAAGAGAAAGATACTAAGTTGGTTTACTTTTACGTTATAAAAAAAATCAAGAATAAATAAGAAGATACAACATTTAAATAAGGAACGTTGAGTGTTGCATTCAGCACTTTCATATTGTAAAGCCTCAAATTTATGGTAAGCGTTTGTAGATCAACAGTTGGTCAATAATCTTGCTGGAAACTTTTTTTGTTTATTGAAGCTCCTCAAGCGAATCATGTGTCAACACTGCTACATGCAGTGTTACTGGCAACTCTCCAATATATTGGTTTTACATTCTCGCCAAACAATAATACGGGGCTTTATTCTCAAAGGTTTAGGAACAAAATAAAAAACGGGACATATTTATAAACTATGAAAACGTACAAATTTTTGTATTACAATTTTAAAAGCCTAAAATATTCGACCTACCTTCTCCAATCCTCTCCTCATCAAAATAATGGGTGATTCCTTCAAAAAGCTGGTTAAAACACACCCAACAGCAGTTAGACTTAAACAGGCATAGTTCATGAAACGATATTCCAAAGATCCTCCCAAAAGGTATGACAGTAACATTCCAATACCATAGTACACTATGACCCCAGTAGTCATCATTCCTCGGATTGTTTCTTGACAGAATTCGCATATAAATACTGGGGCGACGATAAAAATACAGCCTCCTAAGCCTGATATGAAAACAGCGGCTAAAATACCTTCCACCTTATAACATGTTGATACGATTACCCACGCGATCTGAAAAATTGCCAAATTGTATTTAAAAAATCGGTCAAGTGCAAGTCGGACTCGTCATATCAATTGTAATATAAAATCCTAATATATATAAATCTCGTGTTTGTCCTCAATGGACTCCTAAACCACTTAACCGATTATAATAAAATTCGCACACTATGTGCAGTTCGATCCAACTTGAGAGATAGGATAGTTAAAATAATTTTAATTACGATAAATGACAACCCGGGCGGAGCCGGGGCGTGCAGCTAGTGGATTATAAATTATTATTAAAAAAACGTACAATTTTTTAAGTTTAATACATACAATCAGTATGTTGCAGATCACATTCGGCAATTCAGTTGACAGTTTGCAATTTCACGAGATAGGTTTATAATCTGTTAATTACAACTTTACACACACAACTAACACAAATTCATATACATACATGAATAAACTATAACTCACAACTTGCGGCATCGAGAACAAAACACAAGAATACTTCCTCCCCAGTCTGTCCAATAGGAAACCAGCGAAAGGGGTACTTATCAATGCTGCTATAGATGACAGACTACCAAACAATGCCTGCTCGGTGTCCGTCATAGGTCGGTTAAGTGTAGTATTGGTTGAGGAGAACAGTCGAAGGGTTGAAGAGGGCCAGGAATACATGAATCCCACGTTCATACAGAGGAGGCACACTGTAAGGGATAAGAACTTCGTTACAGAGTACAGAGTTTGCGAACATTACGCGTCGTAATGCGTTTGAATCGCTTCTTATGAATCCTTTAACGTTCGTTTTTGATATACTTACCACATATAACATAATACTAAATAAGACTACACAATTGCTTAACACTTATGTATTCCATAACTTACATATTATACTACTAATAAAAAAATAATTAAAAAATCTTAGCCTCACTTTCGACTAAATCCCACGCAATCAATAAATCGACGTGGTCCTTAACTGCCACTCTGTTAAATAAATAACTTAATATGCGATTTAACTAAGAATGTAATCTATAAGAGTAGATTAGGGTAAATTCAAATGAATTGATAATATAATGATATAAAAATAAAATATACCGCTACTAGTATGCAAAGAGGACTTTTAAGCGACTTGTACTTTCTGATGACTTTTACACATAAGGGTAATTATCGTTCCTATTCTTAGTTGGATCCCATTATGATTCAAAATGTAAATGGGTGGAAAATAAAGTAAAGTACCCAATATAACATCTAGTACGAATAAATACAAATCAAGAATTTATTGCTATATTCGTTCAACATACCCAAAGATGCCAACCCGGCTTGACGCAACACAGACATTTTCAGAAAAAAAATTACAATTCAAAACGATATTACTGCAAGGCGGTATCAAAGTAAATGATTTCAATTCATCTCAGCATCAAAGATGAGAGTATTTAGCAAATATAAATATTGAGAAGATTAGACTAATCGCAATAACTATATCATCTGATAACATCAATGTATCGTCAGAGTTGTAAACGAAATTACTTACGTAAGAAATTGTAGCATAACTAATACCTATTATAAATGCCAAAGAGCGTATGTTCCCTGTTGTTTTAGTGTAAAGATAAGATCTTATATGGATATAGGCTAGCGCCTAAAAAGCTTTGAAATAGATGATACAAATAACAAAAACAAAATAAAAACACAATCAAATTGAGAACCTCCTTTGCTTTTGGAAACGTGAATTAAACATATCAAGGTAAATGCAGTATCTTAATTGGAATAGAAATATTTATTTATGTAGAAAATTCAACAACCTTGAAGAAAAATAAGACTACCAGAGCGCTATCACCTATTCCGCCGGCTCTCACTGCGCTCATTGCTCTCCTGAAATATAACCCAGAAGATGATTTGTATGCTGATAGATGGAGTTTGATATTGTTGGCATTTGCTTCAGTTAGTACTATTGTAATTGAATGTTCATATTTATTTGTTTCATATTTATTTTGGCGTTTGGTCAAATACTTACTAACTAAATAAAATACTTGTATGCAGAAAAGTTCGGCAGATCAGTTGCAGAGAAGTTTTCAATTCAAATAGGTACCCAGTTAATAATATTCTTACGTGCCCGTTTCCTTTTCCCCACCCTTCCCAGTCCATTCCTTCTTTCCAGTCGTCAATGTTTTCCTTATCGCAGGCACCCTTAAAAGCGGGCAGCGCATTCGCAGAGGCACTACCTCTGCGCATGTTCATGGATAGTGTTAATTGCTTACCATCTGGCGAGTGGTGAACCACCAGCTCAACTGCCCGCTTATGGCACAAAAACAGTTCATACGGTCATAGCAATAATGTACCAAGAATAAAATATGTAGGTACTTAGAAAAGGCCTTATCATTCTTATTCCCATAAAGTAGAAGATACCTATAGTTTGTTTACTCTCAGTTATTACAAAAAAGAAATGGTCATGGTGACGACTCATACGTAGACCTAAGTATAGGTATTTATGACCAACTGATAACGTGAGAGCGAGAATCTTTTGTACATAATGAAATCGTTTTGGACGTAAAAGAAAATCTCTTGCATTTATAACAAGGAAATATAAATGCTGGTTCACTAATAATCCCTAATGTTTCTTATAGAATCATTAATACTGAGAAATTTTGAAAGAATAGAGAAAATTTTGATCTCGATGCGAGATACGAACCCGCGTTTTTCGCCAAACCGTAGTAATGGTCAAAATTTTTTCTATTCTTTCAAAATTTCTCATATCATATTTTATAAAGCACTAACAAACCCGGCGAACTCCGTTTCGCCACCAGATGGCTGTATGTGAAAAATGATTTTCCCGCTTTTCTGTTGATATTTTTCCTGAGTTTTTGACCTTTCCAACTTATGCAAAACCGTGGAAATCGGTTCGTGCGTTATGGATTTTAATAGCGTCAGGAAGGAAAACACGACTTATTTTTATATAGTAGAGAAGATTTCAATGCTATAAAACTAAAAATGATGGATGGATTGAAAATCGATTTCTCATTTATTGCCTACCAGCTGCGCCCCGCGGTTTCACCCGCGTTAGTCCGTATCCCGTAAGAATATCGGGATAAAAAATGGCCTATATGTTATTCCAGTTGTCCAGCTGTCTACGTACCAAATTTCATTGCAATCGGTTGAGTAGTCTTTGCGTGAAAGAGCATCAAACACACACATATCCTTACAAACTTTCGCATTTATAACATTAGTAGGATATCTTTCGTATTATAATGACTATAGCACCTGAACGTACCAAAGTTGGCTTGGTATTTTTGACATCCTCTACGAATGATCTTGCCTGCCGATCGCCCCTATATAATACCTAAATTTCATGAAAATCATTTGACTCATTTACAAGATTTAGAAACAAAAACTCGTTTGAAGATATTATGAATCTGATTCACATTCTAGAAACATGCATATTCGAGATCAAGAACTAGTATAGGATTAAATATTATGTACCTACAGATAGTTTTGTTATATATCGGCTTTCCGCCCGCGGCTTTACCCGTGTAGTCGCAAGAAAGATAGACCCGGAGTTTTCCTTGTATGTTCCCGTTCCTGTGGGATTTCCGTGATAAAAATGCTTTTTATATCCTTTGTCCCTCCCCCGGTTCTAAGCTACCTCTGCACAGATTTTCAGCCAAATCGGTTGAACCGAACATTAATATTTACAGTTAATAATTATTTAACTTTTTAACCAACTTCACAAAAGGAGGTTATCAATTCGACTGTTCTTTTTGTTTGTTACCTCATTACTGAGATAACCGAATGTTAGGATTCTTTGTATGTTTAAATGCTGGTGCCTGCCAAGTGGTCTCGATTAAATTTAGTTCCAACAGTTTGAAAGCGGTTGTTAGGTAGCAAAAAAATTCTAGCATGAGATTGCAGTAGTACATTATTGTACAATTAATATAGATATATAATTACTTTGTGATTACTTATATTATCATGCATCCTTTAAAAACGATGTAGTAGGTAGACATGTAGAACTAAGTGAGGGTATGTCATGGTAGTCATGTACTAGTATAGTTATTAATGATTCATAGATTTCACATAGTTTAACATATTTTTCATTTGATAATTGATATCCATATTGTTATGGCAAAAAAAAAAGTATTTTGTAAATTAACATAACATAACACATTCCCACAATAATTCTGATGATTACAACACCTCTTATTGTGTCAAAATCCGTCCGGCGGTATAAGCTGTAGGGCGAGCTAAAGAAATAGACATTATTCATTATGACATATATATTATGTACACGCATACACTCCAAACCATAACTCTCCTTCTGTTTAATTGGGTAAATATACACTGAATAGATTTTAGCTCGAATTGGAGGTATTACGCAAGGTTTTGCACAAATAGACTGCTTCTAACTAGAAATTTCACGAAAAGTACTTGCGTAATATTAAATTATTTAGCATTTATCTTATGGTAAAATATCATTTCAGTTTCAATTATTAAAATAGTGCTTTTCCAAGATGTTCAAGGTTTTGTGATAATAACTACTGTCTATCTTTTATATTTTACTCTGTGGAATAGAACATCACTAGCCATAATTTGTTCAGGCACATCGCTATCCGCTATTCGCTACAGAAATGTCATTATAATTTATCTATGAACAAGATTGGGTTGAAAGTTGCTATCAGTATGAATCCATGAAGAAAAATTACTAAATTCAAGGAATATAGCAAAAATGTATTGTAAATGTGAAATAAAACCGTGTTGTTTATTGAAGTAGTACTCCGTTTAATCCTATATCTATCGTACAAGTTGTTAATGACGCTAAATACGTGTGTTAATAGTACGAATCGATATAACAAGTAAAGAAACCTAAAGAAATCTATCTTGGTTCTTTGGGTTAATTGTTATCATTTTGTCAATAAAGCTATGAGATAATTAACGGTGAGTAGAATTGTACAGCCTGAGATAATAGTTAATGTAAATATGCTATAAAATAACGCTTAATCTTTCACAACTTAGGTTGTTGTTAAATTAATTTACCATATTAATTCTTGTTACTGTGAATTTTCTTATAACAAAATAATCTACAATTACGTGGTTAGTAACTAATTGTCACTCATAACCATATGGAATAATTGTTTAACCTATTATTGAATATTGATGTTAAATAATTTCATCAGACCACACAATATCATTAGTATCAAAGTGTAAATCATAGATTGTAATTCTTAGATTTTGATTTAACAATCATAAACTGTAATGTTCTTGTTTGAAAATGTTTTACAATAGATAAGATACCTTAAAACCAATCAATTACATTGAAATATTGTAATTATTGATAAAAATGTATTTTATAGTAACCTTAACATTGTGATGTAAAAAGTGTGATTATATAGGGTGTTTTAGGTGTACACAATGTCGCTAGAAAGAGATAATATTGGTGTGATGCCTCCAGTTCCTACAACAGGGTCTGTGGACCCGCGCTCTCAACTGTTGCAAGAGATGAGAGAGCAAAACTTTGATATGATAAGGTTTGCTTCATACAGAACAGCATGCAAACTAAGATATGTCCAGAAGAAGTGTAATTGTAAGTAATATTTATTGTATCATCCTACTAATCCTACTATCCTACTAATATTATAAATGCAAAAGTTTGTAAGGATGTGTGTGTGTTTGTTGATCTTTCACGCAAAAACTACTAAACTGATAGCAATGAAATTTGGTATGTACATAGCTGAACAACTGCAATAACATACAGGCAACTTTTTATCCCGATATTTATACGGGATATGGACTTATGCGGGTGAAACCGCGGGTCACAGCTAGTAATTTTATAATTATTTTTTAATATGTAGGAAATCATTTATGGAATTGTTCAAATCTGTGTGATTATTCTTTCTTCATAAGAATACTGTTTTAATGTGGCATAGGCTATTAATTAGTTTTGGTACAGGTTTAGCCAATAACTGAAAGTAGCATATAGTTTTGATTCATATATTATTTTCTAATTTTCAAGATTTGTTACCTACAAATATGTCTATGCTTACTATTCATTTATTTAGATGAGTCATATTGTGACTCATAAGGTTTTATATACACCCTGAGTAACTTGTTAACTGTCTCATAGTTATGCATTTTTCATCATAACTGAAATATAATTGTGGTAAACATAAACTGCAATATTTCTGTAAGTTAAGAAGTAGAATATTAGCATGTATGAAAGTATCTAGTCTAATTAATAATTTCTAATTAATATTGTAGGTCTATTCTCTTAACTTGCATTTTAAATACAATTTGCATTAATATTATGTTGATATTGCTAATTATTTGTGAAATGTATTTACAATAAAGTGCATAATTAGTACAGAGATATAAAACTCAATGTTCAAATTATCTTGTCTATGGCAAATCCTGTTACTTCTTCTAAAAACTTCAAAAAAAATTGCATTCCATTTATAATTTGAATTTGAAACATTCCATTTTCATTCCAGTACACGCAATAGACATATGGAATGTTATAGAAGCGTTCAGAGAGAATGCACTCAACACATTGGAGCCAAATGCATGTGTTAACGTGACCAGATTGGAAACATTAGTGTCATCTCTATACCACAATCTGAATAAACGCCTGCCTCCGGCTAATCAAGTATCCGTTGAGGCTTGTTCTGCGTTATTGTTGAATTGGTTGTTATCCGCTTATAGCACTGGGTGAGTCAAGTGTTTAACAAAAAAATTATTCTACTTTTCAAAATTGAGTTATAAACAAATGAATTTCAATTACACTGTTATATTTACATTAACATCACACCACTTCCCCTTTTTCGCAATTTATAGCTATAATCATCCATACATGTTCCCACTGCAGAGACACAGACCTCTTGTGAGGATTCAGGCCATAATCCACCACACTTGCAAAGTGCATGTGGGCAGTTATGTCATTGAAATGATTAGCATGAATATGCTTTTGATATTCCTTCTCTGAATCAATAAAATAATAAAAGTATAGTTAGTATAACTAAAGTATTAAGAAAATAACTCTTTCTGCAATACTCATTAAGAAATTCCATAGAATTTCAGTTGGTATTATATTTAAATACAGAAACACAACATGTTATACAGTAAGTCATGTGAAAATATATTTTGTTAAGTTAAGTTAATTCTTTCAGGGAAAATGTGGGAAAGATCAGAGTGTTCTCAATCAAAGTAGCATTGGCGACAATGTGTGCCGGCAAGCTTATGGACAAACTGAGATGTGAGTATTATTATGTGCATAAAATCTTCTTTCTCTTATTATATGTGAATAACATGTCACATTGTTTGTCCGTGATGGACTTTTAAACTACTCAACCAATTTTAATAAAATCTACACACTTTATGCATTCAACGAAATTAAAAGATGGTTAGAAGGAGGATATTTTTTATTATTTCAATAACGGCTTTACTACCCGGGCGGAGCGGGGGCGTTTATAAAATAAATAAAATTGCCACACATAAATATTTGATCAGTTCTCTTATATATATTTTACTACTAGCTGTATCCTGACTTCACACATGTAGTAAATGGATAAACAGCCTATGTGGTTATCTAGATTATATTCTATTTGCATATCAACTTTTACACACATCGAATAAGCCGTTTCAGTGTGAAACATTAACAAGCATTCACATTCGCACATTCTTACAAAAAGTAAGATAAGAGAACTGACTAGAAAAAATGATTATTCTTCAAATATGTTTTCTCACAAGCTGCTTAGCTTCATGGAAGAGGGGGGGTTTTAGCTTTAACTGCCTCCCCCCTTCCCTCCTTTTCTCTTTCACCCAACATATCGTCGATTACGAAAACACACACTATATTATTGTTATTACTGTTTTCAGATATTTTCTCACAGCTATCTGACGGCAATGGCCATTTGTTAATGAAGCGGTTGTCTGATTACCTGCGGGAAGTACTGGCGTTGCCTGCAGCGGTGTACGAGTCACCGTCCTTCAGTTATAATGATAGTCTTGCGCTGTCTATTTTTAATCAGGTATAGTGATAATCATCATAATCATCATCCCATATATGTTCCCACTGCTGGGACACAGGCCTCCTGTGAAAGTTCAGGCCAGCACGCTTGCCAAGTGCTGGTTGGCAGATGACACATGTCGTCGAACTTTTTAATCCTCGGACATGCCGATTTCCTCACGATGTATCCTTCACCGTTTTAAACAGTGGTGATGTTATCCACATGTGCAGATAAATTGAAAAATCACTTTATTTCCTGCACGCTCGCCTGGTCTGGAACCCCGACTTATTGACTTTTGAAGTCCGAGGTCTTCACTACTGAGCCACCGCTACTCATATTGATCATATTCTATAGTAATAGGAAACAACTACTCAACTTTCTTTTTGTTTCTATTCCTACATAAAATATGTTGTTTGTGAGGATAGGTAATTCTAGGGGGTTCTAAGATATAATGTTTTCTTTTATACATGTGTAAGATATAGTTCTATTTTTTGTAAATTATTATCCGTACATGTTTGTTTAGAAAACTGAAAAAAAAATAACTAGCTCATTCAAAAGAAGTGGGAAGTGGAAAGGTTACAAAATATAAAAAAAAGGTGTGTGTGCGATTCACACACGAGTGAAACTTCAGTAAATCGACAAAACAATGAGATGAATATATATAAAATAGTATGTATACTTCTATCTCATTCTTTGCCGGCTTCATTCTACACATTTTTGTATTTGTGTCTCTTACCTGTCTTTTTTCCGTTACATCAGGTTTGAAATCACGATTCTAAGGAAGTTTCACTTTAACAATAATGCTTTTTTTTTAATAAGGCATTGATTGCTTTTAAATGGAATTATTCAAATAAATTACAGAATACCAAAATAACGGTAAACGACTTCCTGGATACACTAATGTCAGACCCCGGCCCACCGTGCTTGGTATGGCTGCCTCTGCTGCATCGGCTTGCTAGTGTTGAAAATGGTTAGTGTTTTTCATTTCATATACAATCCTATCTTACTAATCCTACTTCCTGCCTACTAATATTATAAATGCGAAAGTTTGTAAGGATGTGTGTGTGTGTGTGTGTATTTGTTACTCTTTCACGCAAAAACCACTGAACCGATTGCAATGATATTTAGCACGTACATGGCTGGACAAGTGGAATAACATATAGGCAACATTTTATCCTGATATTCCTACGGGATTCGGACTTACGCGGGTGAAACCGCGGGGTGCAGCTAGTTTAACTCATAAACGCGCATTAAAAGCTCATCAAAAGATATCTGAGGGCTGTTTAAAATTTTAATATAACGGCTAGGGTGTTCATTCATTGCAATTAACACCCAATTCCCTTGCATTAATGTTCAAAGTGGACTGTGTAGAAAACTCTGAAAATAGACATCTTTGCAAGAATAGAATGTGTCTTAGGCACATAAACCAAAAGAGTAGAAAAAATTAGATTGTTGAGGCAGGATGACGGGTGGCCGAGAGGCCAGGCAAAGAGACGCGGATTCGAATCCCGTCTCGCGATCAAATTTCGTTCTACTCTTTCGAAAATGTCCACCATCACCGCCGCACACAAGTAACATCCGCGACCCCACCGCCAGTGGTGCACCCGCTGGCGTGCAGCGCGTGCCGGCGCGGCTCGCTGAGCGGGCTGCGCTACCGGTGCACGCGCTGCGCCGGCTACACGCTCTGCCAGGAGTGCTTCTGGCGCGGCCGCGTCACGCCGCCGCACACCAACGAGCACGAGGTCAAGGAGTACGCCACCTATGTGAGTCTGACGATGATTCTGTTTGTTTTTTTTTTCGTAATTTTTTTGTGATTTTTTTCTTTTTTTTTGTAATTTTTTGTATTTTTTGTGATTTTTTTCTTTTTTTTTTTTTTTTGTAATTTTTTTCTTTTTTTTTCGTTTTTTTTTTGTCCTTCTCATCTGCCTTCTCATCATAGGAGGCGTGTTGCTCCGGCAGTGGGAACGTACATGGGCTGATGATGATGATTATGTTGATCCCTACCACCCCTACTAATGTTATTGTATATGCGAAAGTAACAAACAAACAAACTAACAAACGCCCCCCCGCCGGTTCGCAGAAGTCGCCGTCGAAGCAGATCGGCGCGACGCTGCGCAAGTCGTTCCGCTGCGTGCCGGAGCGCGCGCGCGCCGCGCTGCCGCGCTACCCCGACCAGCCCGAGCGGACGCTCAACTTGAGTCACATCGTGTGAGTTAAGAGTTTGTGTGTGTAAACTGTGTATGATTATTAGCACGCTTTTATTAGCTTCACCTCTATTTTTTTATGTCATATCGGGCAACTGAGCTGGTGGTTCGCCTGATGGTAAGCGATCACCACCGTCCATGAACATTCGCAAAGGTTGGGCCTCTGCGAATGCGCTGCTCGCTTTTTTGGGGTAAGGGAAAAGGAATGGATTAACGACTGGAAAGAAGGAATGGACTGGGATGGGTGAGGAAAAGGAAACGGGCCTCCGGCTTCCCCACTCACCGTACGAAACACACTGGCATGCTACTATTTCACGCCGATTGTCTGTGGGGGTGTGGTACTTCCCCTGTGCGAGCTGGCCCAATTCGTGCCGAAGCGTGCTCGACTCCCACAATAATCTCTCTCTCTCACAAAAATCTCTATGTTTGTGTATGACTGACTCTTTTTGACTCGATATTGACTCACTTCAAACGTACAGAATTAACTCTAACTTTATACACTTATTAGCATGCTATTATTAGCCGCACTTTTGTTTCTGTATTATATTCACTCCTTTTGACTCGTTTTTGACCCACGTTCAACAGATTTGATTCAATCTGTGTACTATTATTAGCATGCTTTTATTAGCTACACTTGTGTGCTTTTATGTAACCGAATCCTTTTGTCTCAATTTTGACCCTTATTATTAATAATTATACATTATAAATAATCATTTAATTAATAAAACATTATTTCCAATTTATATTGATATTAATTATTTAAATATCATTACTTTCAGACCACCATCTCCCGTACCGGCTCACAACGGCTTCCCAGAATATGGAGGGGGCTATGTTAATACTGGATCTTTGGACAGCCGATCTTCGAGATCCACACATAGAAGTATGTATGTTTGGGTGGGCGTGTGTTTGTGTGAGTGGGAAGGAATATGTGTGTGTAAAGTGGATGTTTGTGAAATATATGTACTTTAACGAAATATTTTTAATTATAGCCCTTAATCTTGTGATATTTAAATAATGTGCCTTGCGAATCCTTTCTGAATAATAGTTATATGAATTTATGTAAAAACATTAGAATAAATTACTTTTGATATATGAATATATTGTGAATCGATTCATAAGATTATTTAACCAAATTACATACTCCCACTAATATTATATATCCGATGTTTGTAAGGATGTGTGTGTGTGTTTTTTACTCTTTCACTCTAAAACTGCTGAACCCATTGGAATGAAATTTGGCACGTAGATAGCTGGAAGACTTATAACACAGAGGCAACTTTTCATCCCAATATTCCTACGGGATACAGACTTACGCGGGTGAAACCGCGAAGCGCAACTGGTTAATACATAATTTTAACTACAGGTCGCTAATATTAAGTCTCGTTTACCATGTTATGTGATCATAAGCCCCATGCGTGCACCTGTACCTTATCATTTAAAATCCGATCGTAAAAAATACATGGTCGTATATACAGCATGTTCCGGTTCTAAGTATATACAGTATATTCCGGTTGTATGCATATACAGGTGTTCTGGTTGTATGTATATACAGGATGTTCTGGTTGTATGTATATACAGAATGTTCTGGTTGTATGTATATACAGAATGGTCTGGTTGTATGTATATACAGGATGTTCTGGTTGTATGTATATACAGGGTGTTCTATTCGTGCAGGTATAGCGGAGCACCTGTCGCGCGGCGTGGACGACGAGCACCGGCTCATAGCGCGCTACGCCGCACGCCTCGCGCACGAGAACCGCACCATGGTATGTGATAGTGGGAAAATTCACACGTTTCTGAATCGCGCAATCAATTTTTTTTTCGCTACAAACTATATACACAATGGCCTTACTGGCCGACCAGTCGGGTAGACTGGAAATCAATCAAGTAAAATATGTATTTGTTAATTGTACCGCGTTGGTATTTATACAGATGTTGAATGAATGAAAAAATTTATACATGGTGTTGTTTGACGTTTTTGCTACAGGATGTTATTAAAATCGATTAGGTCCACTTTTACTTGGATATTTATAAAATAAATTGTAAATCAATTTACAAAGTATTGTAAATTTATAATTATGTGTTTCAATTTCACTTTCAGCCTCGCGCAGGTAGATCGGCTTCTCTAACGCCTGAATTGGTAAGTCATTAAATCTCAACAAGAATTGATTAGTCCCGGTTTTGTCTAAATTTTATTTAGAAATTCAATGAAAAATTTATAATTTGCCAATAATTTTTAACATACTGTACTTTTTAACATACTGTGAAAAAAATGTGTCAAAACTAAAAATTATCTATTTTTTTTTTTTTTTATATGCAGGGTCGATCATCCTCAGAAGGTTCGGAAGTAGACGCAGCGCGGCAACAGCGCGAGCTCATATCGCAGCTGGAGGCGAAGAATAGAGAAATCATGAGGGAGATAGCCAGACTCAGGTGTGTTTTGTCTCTTTCTTTTGTGATCTTCTGTTGCGATTTTTTGAATTAACAAATGTTATATAAGGTAACATTGACTCGCCCATTCGCTATATTAAAAGTAGCTACCTACACTTTATCCATTTATTGTTATAAAGAAGAGCAGATCCACTTGACAGAAGCTTTTTATTTTGTTTATTGAGAAGTTTAGGACAAATGATTCGATTTTAAACTATGTGTAAACATTTCACGTGCAATATTCCAGACGGCAGCAAGAAGCGGAGTCGGGGGGCGCTGGGGGTGTTGGGGGCGGTGCTCCCCCGCTGGTGTCCGAGCTGCGGGCGCTGCGCCAGCGCAAGGACGAGCTGGAGGGCCACCTGTCCTCGCTGCAGGAGTCCAGGAAGCACCTGATGCACCAGCTCGAGGGGCTCATGCGGATGCTCAAGGTTGGTGATGATTGTATGGTGCTGGTTGGCGTGTATGCCACTTTGTTCTGGTGTAGCGATTTAGCATTTTTTTTTTTAATTTATAAACAATAACACTAAGGATATCCTTGTGTAATAATAATATTCCTACTATTTAATACGTGTTATCTTCTATTATACTAGAATCATATGAAATATCGATACTGTTGTTTGACCGTATATCATATTAAAACCGTCACCGTAACGCGTTACGAAACAATTACTAGTTATATATTTTTTATTAGACACATAAGGGAAGCCAGACAGACGTGAAGGACCGTAAGGCGTTACGAAAAATATCAAATTATGTTTTTTATCCGACGCATAATGGAAGCCTGACAGACGATGGGCCGTAACGCGTTACGTAACAATTACCAGTTACATTTTTTTTTTCAGACGCAGCAATCCTCCCCCCGCTCGACGCCGAACTCCTCGCCGCGCTCCGCCAAGAGCCCCCCGCTGCCCGGGGCACAGGCCCAACCCTCTGCCCCGGAGAGGTGAGTTGCCCCATTCGTATTCATCTCATTGCACTATATACAAACTTTGCCCCATAAATACTCGTATACATTGCTTCACACGTAAGGACGCGGGTTCGAATCCCAACTCGTGATCAATTTTTTTACTTTTATTATTAATAATTAATAAAAATCTTTATTTATTCATACCTTACATTAACATTGTATAAAATGCTTTGAATTCGCGAAACATAAGCTTATAACTATGGACGCTAGACGTCCTGTAAACTAGGCCGAGCCTGTATCTTAGACGACAGTACCTTCCCGCTATCTATTATGTCTTATTATATTTTCTTTAAAATTTCTCATCATATATCATATTTTAGAACGGCGTAATTTTGGGCGTCGGAGGTTAAAAAAAAATTAAGTTTTACCTTACATTTAAATTTTTATTTATTATATTTTATAAAAAATGTTTCCTTACAAATTGATACATAAAAAAGTTACTTAAATAAAAAAAATATATGTCCATGAAAGGGAACCAACGCCACGTGGCACGGTGCGTAGCGCGCCGCAGACGCCATCTTTGGGAGAGAGGGAACGAATCGACATGACGCATAGTTTGGGTGAGGTTTTTTTTTTTTTAATTTTTTACTAATCACACGCGCACCGATATAATGAATGTGAAAGTCTGTTTGTTTGTCCGTCGATTACGCTCAAACTACTGATTTTGGTGAAATTTGGTATACGGACAACGGTGATTGGACTGCATTTCATCCCGATTAAATGCTCCCTTGGGATAAAACAGGAATCTTGATTTACGAGCGGAGCCAGGACGAGTGTCTAGTTCATCATAGACCATCAGACAGATAGTTCATCAGACACATATATAACCTATAGCATTTAGGAATCGCGTCTATATTCAACGATTAAATAATCCATAGTCAATCTAGTAGTTACTAGATGAGAGCGAGCAGACAAACAAACTTTTGAGAACTTGAACTTCAAATAATTAGAATTTAGAATATTACCTTTTTTAAATTTTATCTATACAAGTTGTGTCGTAACAAAAACGAAAAGAAATGTCGAATATATATTAATATAGTGATTCGGAAGTTATGAGCGGGCATGTGCACGTATTTTTTTTTTTATTTTTTATTATTATTTTTTTTGTTAGCAAACATTGCGATTGCAATGATCAAGTACATAGATAGCTCTTATGCTGATTATAATAAAAAAAAACGTTTACTTAGTTCGGGCAGAATAATTATTTATCTTTTCATTTTATACAATCAGGTATGGAGAGTATGGGCGGTGATAACAGAGGCTTTCATCAGAATCAGCGACCCACCACAAGTGAGTGAAATATTTTTTACTAGCTGTTCGCCATGGCTTTGCTCGTGATGCATATATAGCCCATGTCACTCGGTGAAGTTGAGTTTTTCAAAATCGGTCAAGTAGTTTTTGTGTTTATCAATTACAAACAAACTGACAAACAAACAAAAAAAGAAATTCTTCCTCTTTATAATATTCGTGTAGATAATCTACTGAAAATATAGAAAATCTGCCGTTAAAACAAATCAGTAGCATTAGAAAAAAATATTACATAGTTGTTGTATTATTGTCTAATAATTATTTTATTATATTAAAAAAGATGTTTGTTTTTACAAAAAAAAAATAATAATAATAATAAAAAATAAATAAAACTTTTTCAGTGGGAATAGACAACAGAAGTCTGCGAAGCGATCTACTTTATGCGGCCGATTCTGTCACCAACGCGATGTCTACTCTAGTAAGAGAACTTAATTCTGGTGAGAAATAAATATTTTTTTCTTATTTTTTCAGTGTTATTTCTAGTGGTTTTTGAAGTGAAACTTCTTATAATTAATTGAAAACAAATCTTTAATATTGCTAAAGGAAAAAAAATATAATGATAGAATAAAAAAAAAAATCTCACTTGATTTATATACAGAGTATAAGTAAAGAAATTATTTAATCCAAGCGATCCTAATCAAAAACATTACAAAAGTAAAGTAAAAAGTTTGAATAAAATCTGTCCATTTAAAGTGAGTCGAAACATAGAGATAGGTCAAGCTTATAAAAGTTTGTTAAAATTCAATCTATACGCTGTTTACATTTATACACTATCCTAAACAAATAAAATATAAAAAACCATCTGCGGATTGGGAATTTTTGGGAACGTCTGTTCAAAACTTAAAGTATGATGGTGAAATTTTTTGAAACAAAATTCTAGAATTGTTTCCATTATTTAGTTAAGGGTACACTTGATATTTCTTGTTTCTAAGATCGATACGGTAAAAATTAATTGGCCTTTAATTCTGTCACTTGGCAAACTTTCGACGAAAAAATATTTGAATAACTATGGCATATAAACATTTAAAAATCGTTTGCTACATGAATATGTAATTTATAGATAAAAAAAAAATATATATTTTTTTTTGCAAACGCATTTTTATCTGTTGTTGTAATTGTTGCCAGTATAAGAAGTTTTTATTCTTAAATCAATTAGAGAGTTTTGCAATTCCGCATGTATCCAATCCCCAAATATCTCGGCACGTGAGTTTTGCATGTGTGTTTCTAACAATTAATCATTAGATATTCCATTAAAAAGACCATGAGGATAATACATAATTTGCAATATAATTTAAAAGAAAAAAAAATCGCCTGCGGAAAGATTAAAATCTTTTTAATCCCATTTTAAATCCCTAATTCTTTTTTACTTATTCGATACATACAAAAAAAAATAATAAAAAAACGTTCAAGGCAAAATATGGCGGTAAAAAGGCCGCCATTTTTTAACTTCGTAGTATCCTGCCATATCCTGCTAATTTTTATAATCTAACATCCTGTTTAATGCTAGAACGTCTCAAAAAAAAAATCTCCTACATACATACACGCTTACCTGATCCACACGGCGCAGTCGGGTAAAAACGCGAAAACTCTTTAGAAAAGTCATTTTTTATTTATTTCTCCATACGTAGTTGGTTTTTTATGTTATCGATGTTTTGCAGAAGGCTCCGATACAGAAGATACAATGAAGGGAGGATTGGATTCGAGGAAGCAAAGAGGTTAGTGTTTGCTGTGATGTTTTTTTATCTGTGGTATTTTTTTTTTTTTGTATGCTGTTGGCTTAAGCGGAGATTTGGAAAGTGTATATAGGTGGATAAAGAGCCCATGCTAATGCGACACAATTTTTATTATTTTTTCGTTCAAAATCTTTATTTTGTTTAGAGTTCTATTTTTATTCATTATTTTATGTATTCTTAATCAACTTATAGGACAGCGTGGTTTGGTTAAAGTCTAACAGCAGCAGCAGGCTTTGAAGCTTAAAATAGAAAAGGATCTGCTATAAATAAAATTGTATTTATTAAAATCTATTTGAAATTTAAAGTTCTCCTACAGATTTAAGACACAAATCACATACGAAATGTTATGCATAGATTTTTCTCGTGTCATAGTTTTTTCCTCCGCTTAAGCTATAGCAGCGTTTAATATAATATCATTAGACTGTTTTTATTCATTTAACACCCATATTCTCAGTAATATATGTATAAAAGCACGATTTTTTGTATGGGTGCATGGCGATCGATTTAATTGTTAGTAAGTTTTTTAGCGAATAAAAAAAATAGTTGAATTTACTAATTACTACCTACTACTACTAACTAATTCACTTTACACATGTGCGAATATTTCTAATAAATATTGATATCAAATATCTAGAAATCTATACAATTGCTTTTATTATTTCATGAATGTGACCAGAGTTTTTTCTTTTGTTATAATTTAATGTGTTTACCACACAGCAAAAAAAGACTATTATTATGATATAACTAAAAAGCTGAACAGTTTGTTTGCTTGCTTGCTGAACGCGCCATCTTAAGTACTAATGTACCGATATGGATGAAACTTGGTATAGAGATAGGTTTAAAATCAAGAAAGGATATTGGATACTTTTTGATTCCGAATCTCACATGGAACTGTGCGGGGAGAACCCCTGGAATGTTTATATTTTCCTTTGACTTTGACTTAACCTCCCGAGTTGTCTAAGAAAAACACCACATAGATCCCTTTCCCGTGAGATTTCCAGGACCTATCTATCGTATATCCTTTCGGAGGTCTCAAGCTAATTTAGTAGCTACCATATTAAATACAAATCGAATCGAAGATGAGACGGACATTCATATTTCTGTATGTGGGAGCTAAGCACGCTTCCACACGAATTGGGTATGCTCGCACCAGGGAAGTAACACACCCCCACAGAAGAACGGCGTTAAATAGTGGCATGCTACTGTGTTTCGTTCGGTGAATGGGAAAGCCGGAGGCCAATATCCATTTCCTTACTCCTCTCGCCAATCCCTTCTTAATCCCTTTCCAATTTGAAGTCGGCAATTCATTTGTAGAGGCGTAAGGTCTGCAATTGACCTAACGCCTCTCTAAATGTTCATGGGCGGTGGTAGCGCTTACCATCAGGCGACCCACCACCTCCAATTCAGCCACTCGTCCACTGCCGACGATGACATGAAAAAAAATAGGCTTGGAGTTACTTTTTTTTATGTCATAGTCGCCAATGGAGCTGATGGGTCGCTTGATGGTGAGCGCTACCACTGCCCCTGGACACTTAGAGAGGTGTAAGGTCGATTGCAGACATTACGCCTCTACAAACGGATTGCCGACTTCAAATTGGAATTAGTAGGGATGAAATATGAAAATTGAACTCCAGTTTTCACTGTTTTTTTTACAGATTTCGAGGAAGACGACGACAGCGATGAGCCGATGCCTCGTCCGCAACTGCCCAGACACTATTTGCACGACAACAACGTTCAGGTCAGTGCCTAGATCTTGCCTGTATGCACTAAAGAGCTAGAGATTTCCTTAGTTGCAACGAAGTTCCTTATCGCGCGTTGTGAAAGGGGACTAGACGGAAAAAATTCTTACGAAGAGTTGTAACGACACTTTGCTATAGAAAGCCTACAATAGCTGTACGGCGTGCGCATGTTTCTCTCTCTCTCCCTCTCTCTTATAGAAACGAAAGGAATCCATCCGGGTGTCCCTTGACACATCTCAACATTCTTTTTCAGGTTTTTTCCCCGTTAGTTACTCATAAAAGTCTATACAAAGAAGAAAATAATTAATTAAAATTGTGCTTTTTTTACCATTTTGAATTTTAATAGTATAAGTACGTATTAGATCATTGAGAGTCAAATCAAATCAAATCAAATCAAATTTATTAAATCAAACACTTAACCTAACCTTAGAGCTAAGAACATCGCTGTAGCAATACAAATAGGTATCAAACAATTAAGGTTCAAGACCGATATCTTTGCTAGGTTACAGAGTAACCTGTATTAAAGATATCAGTACCTACCCCATACCATCAATAAAGCACAATGTAATTTAAAAGTCTCAAGTCTAATGATTTAAAATTACGGTTATAAAAAAAAGTCGAATAGCTTTTGATTTTATTTCTTTTCTTTTTTTGTTTTGTGTGGCAGTTATTATTGTTTTTTTTTGTATTTGTATTGTTTTTATTTAAGTGAGCACACTTTTATTTTAAGCTTTTTGCACTTTTATATTTTCAGAATTTGCCACGTAGTTTGATATCGCAATCATGAATTTTTGCTTGCACATTATTTGAGGTTTGTTTATTGCATCTTTTTTATTTTATTATTTTATACAAATGTACTTAAAAACGCTTTTTAAACAATCACTTCGTTATGCTGTGAGGTTTGTTAAATTGAACCTTTTTATTTTATTGTTTCATTTTGTATTTTTTGTGTTATGCATTACTTGGGAACGTGGATTCGCTCGTGCTTTATCTGGCTGTATAATTACCCAGTTATAATTAACCTATAATAGTATAGGCATAAGTGTGTTATTTGTTTGATATAATTTGATGCTTGTGTGGATTCATAAATGCTATTTTGTAAGTAATGCGTGACATTAATTGTTTCCATGTTCAGCAGAATTATAACGTGTTGATTTTTCTTTCAACTTATTAAAATAGTAACTATTTTATTAGACTATACGAAAAATTAAAAAAAAAAATTTAAAGTCCTACGTCAATGGTTTTTATGTAATTAATATAATCTATATCTCTATATATATAAAATTCTCATGTCACAATGTTAGTTACAATACTCCTCCGAAACGGCTGGACCGATTCCCATTCAGAAATTTCGTGTTCACATCCATAAGATAAATCTGAGAGTCAGCCAACGTCTATATGTCACGTTCGTAAATGATAAGAGTAAAGCATAACATAGTTTGCAGAAGAATAATTAATTAATGAAACATTCCAGGACACGCCGCCCCCGCTCCCCGCGCGTACCGGCCACTACTTCCCACGGACATAGCTTATTTCACTTGTATAGTGTCTTGTTTTAGCGGGTAATGTATGTACTTTTTGAATTTAGAAAAAAAGCTGTCTTTAATAGATGATTAGTTGATAATTTATAAACAAAAAAAAATATTATGTTATTTAGCAGCACTGATTTATTTATTAGGATGTATAATTATAAGGTAATTATTTTTTTGTCATATCTTTCAATGCAATGTGTTATGCTGTATTTTACATGTTATTTGACTCTTTGAGATTTTTTCAATTATATGGAATCATCAATTTTATCTATAACAATTCAACAAACATACTTTACCCGCTTTTAAATAACTAAGATATCTTTTTTATTTCTAGTTATAATAACTTTATATACTGATAGATCTGAATAATTATTTTCTATTGATAATATTTTCAGACTAAAATACATAATTGTACAATAAGATGTCATAATAGAAAAACAGGATGGCAACACTTAACACGCAATGATACCATTTAACGGATTTTTACGTGGTTTTATCACGTTTTAATCCGTTTAAAAGTATATTTCTGTTAAATACAAGTAAATACGGAAAAATCATTATAAATAATATAATAAACAATCGTTCATATTGAAACTTCTCAATGCGTTATAAAAATTGTATTTATTTGTAACATCTATGCGTTTTTTGTATGTTTTTTTTTAACTCACGATTTTTTTTTAACATGTGTTAAATGACAGAGGAAAAATATTTAATCCCAATTCACTCGTGTCTTTGTGTAGATTAAATTGGCACTTATCGACTAGTCATTTATTGTATAATGTAGATATGTGTGTATTTGTCGGTAAAAAAAAACTATTATATGTATAGAATTGTTAATTTCGAAATCTTTAACAATCTTCAATTTATAGAAATGAAGGCATAAAAGCAACTTTTTCTTATGAAATGTTCGATTATTATACCTCTATGAAATATTCGATTATTATAACTACTTTTTTATCATTTTGAGGATGTATTAAAAGTATCTATGGTTTGAGGATGCAGTGTTCAAGCAGTCAAGTAGGGTTACGGTAATTCAAATTGCAAATAAACCAAATATCCACCAACACTACAACCAAAAAAATAAACAAAAACTGATTCATAATAAAGAAGTTAAATATACAGTCTTTTATATAAAGAAAGAAGTAGGTAATCAATCAAGTTTAAATAATTTGAATACGTACATAATTATTATTATTTATATGTTTTATTCCAATGAAGTCTATCTATTTACATTTTTTAAATTATTTAAACGAACCTAAATGCATTGGATTTTAAACTATTATTTGTGTTAATGTCGCCTGTATTCACATATCTATCACTATTTTCTGTCTTCCAGATGTCAATTCCTTCCAAAATGTACAAAAATGTCAATTTATTCTTCCCACGTTTTTAAATATACTCCATCGTCTATTTCCTTAGCTGGCAACAATGATTTTCTATAATTTATAGTATTCTGTAGACTGTGACGCCAGAGACAATTCATGGCAATAGAGAATAAATTGTGCATGGCGCTAAGTGAGTTTGAAAAAAGAATATATTAAAACAAAAATTCTATCCACACTCTCACACATTCATGTAACAGCATATGTTGTATGAATAGTTATAGGCAGGATATAGGGCAATGACTCTTTGGACTATAACTATTTTTTTTTTCTTGATTTATTAAATTTATACCTTTTATTTCCTCCTTTTTCTGACCAATATGCGAGAAAAGGATAAAACATGCCTCATACTTGTAAAATAATATCCATTATTTGATGTGATTTTTGTTGAACTTTTACTACACAACAATATAACTTCTACTGAAGTTCACCTATTGATTAATGGTAAAGTAAGATTATTTCAATTTTGCTAAAGACTGATTTTAACACAGTAATGATTCCACCGATTCTAAAAATGTCTAAAGAAAAAATGCCTCGTTTATTTTCAAGGTTCATTGCTTGAAATGTTAATTTTTAAATATACCCCTCGTTTAATAAAATTTTCATAGATTCCCTGCAGGAGGAACAAATATGAGCTGATGATGATAGTCTCATTTATATTTATATGTATCTTATCATGACTTAAATACGAAAAAGATATCTATATGTTTTAAACTATTTATTGTGTATTTCTAATGAAATCGTCTTCAAAATTGCCCATTCACGGTTTTTATGTACTTAGGCTTCCTTTAACTATAGTTTTAAGTTTATTATCTCTGGTACAATCAATTGAAACAATGTACTTACGTTTTTGTCTATGGTTTATTGTTTTTAATTTTTATAGTTATTAAGTCATGTCATATCATTTTAAGTGCAATATAAAAACTTCTTGCCGCGATGTGTGAATCTGTTTCTTATTATTATTAACCAATTGCATATAGAATGGAATGGTTTTTAACTAACGTTCCTAAGAAAGGCTCTTTCTTTTTTCTTTTACTTTTTTTTTTGTTTCGTTACTCGACAATTGCTTGGGTTCCAACAGTGGCTGTTTTCAACTAGCGTGATTCTTCTTCAGCTTGATAAGAAATTGTTTGTCATTTGACGCCAATTTCATAATCTGGAGTGGTACTTCCCTTCGCCCAAAACGTTGGTGGCCTTCTTTGTAGAAAAGATTTCTTGATCATAAACAATTTAGGCATTTTTGTCTATGTTTTAATGTTACCAAAAAAAAACAAGCAAAATCATTCCATTCCTTATGCTTATGGTATTATCGTTTCAATCCAAAGTGTATAGATATAATTAGGATAAGTTAAAAGTTACTTAATTTTTCTTATACCGACTGGGATGCAAAACTTGGATCTACTTACTTAAATAAGAAAAATAGGGAGAAAGTATCGATGCCAGTGGTTCTGAATCAATTATGTTGAAAGACAATTTGTACGTAATAATATTTTATCACAAGGACCGATTTAGAATCGACAATCCGTTGTTTCTTTATTGCTTTCGTGAAAGCTTTAATATCTTCTAACAGTCATATTCTATGAGTTGTACTACGCTTATATTTCAGGCCATTCTTAATGTTTTTTTTTTTATATATCAAAACATATAAAAGATAAATTTTATATCAGTCCCACTGGTATGCATAACAAGGATTCAGACAAAAAAATACTAATGTAAAGTGAGGAAATACTGCGCATTATTTTAGCGCGGTTTTATACTCAAATATTATCAAGTTTGTATTATCTGTGACACGATATTGTAATTTAATAATAAAAAAAAACTGCATACAGTTTTTATACGTCGATTCTCTTCATAAAAATGTACCATTTGCAGAAATATAGTAGGAAAAAAACGTATTTTGAAATTGCTCTTTTTATACCGTGATAGATTTCATACTGTTTAGTATAGAGTAGATAAGGGATTACTACTATCGATAGGTTGCGGCACAAAAAAAAAACAATTTCTCTATGGTAACATTTTTGTATACGTCGTCACGTGTATTTATATAATATGACATGTAATCGTGTATAAAGCTTGGGGAGCCCTCTTGGTTTGAGATTGACAAATGACAGGTGGTCTTACCATAGACTACAAAATTGCAAGTTATTTGTTGAGTTCAGTGTGGCAGTAATCTAGTCGAAAAATGAAATTACTACGTTCTATTGCAACATCTATATTGGCATGGCTCTGTAAAAGCTAATAGTAAAATCATATTCGAAGTTGAACAGAAATCTTTCATTCTACAATTAGTAAATTGTAAATTGTAGAATGAAAGATCATTCTACAATTAAAAGCGTTCTCATATTTCAATTGTAACGTAGATAATACGTTTTCCGAGAACGTTTAGTGAAGGTTGTGATCGCAACTAACGGTACCGCAGAGGCTCATAGACAAGGTACCATAGAGGCTCGTGTACCATAGACAAACCAAGATGGCGCCCCTCAACGAGACTTGTAACCTATTATTGTATTGTAAGGACTGTGTCACTGCAATTATAAACATTCCATTGCTTGTGAGTTTGATTTTTATTGTACCCTCAATTATATTCAATGTCATGAAAATAGCTACTATTCACTATGACTTAATAGTTAAAGGATTCATCATCATACTTATCACACTAATATTATAAATGTGAAAGTTTGTTTGTTTGGATGTTTGTCCGTCAATCACGACTGAAGGGATTTTGATGAAATTTGGTATATAGACAGAGTATGACCTGACTTGGATGATAGGATACTTTTTATCCCGATCAAATGCTCCCTTGAGATAAGCAGGAATCTTGATATCCGGGCGGAGCCAGGACATTTACATCTATCTGTAAATAGCTACCGAGCCAGCAGCAGATTTTATGACAGATTTCTTTCGGGCTTGTACAATGGTTCAGATATTTTACAGAAATTTAAACATAATGATACACTTGTATCAACAATTGTACGAATTACCAGCGCGGAGCTGGCAACACTGCGTGTTTCAGAGGCGAAAACGCACGTCGCAAAAGTGTCGCCTGAGGAGCTTCAATTAAAGTTTCCAGCAATGTTGAGTCTTTATTGGGACTGGATTTGATTACATGCCAGATGTAACTGCTTCATTTATTTTATGAATAAAAATCACTTCTGCCCTGATTTTTGAAATAATGCCATATTTGAACAACGGTATGGGAATATTACATAAGTACATATGAATTTTTGGACGAAAAAAAACAATTATGAATAAATAAATTTATTTAATACAATTGTTTATCTAATTCACAACTAAGTAACTTAAGTTAATGTCTAACATAAATAAGTATACAATGGTTTCGTCTTATACAACACTACTATAAATAACTATAAAGTATACAATTAATTGAAATAATTATAATTACAAATTATAAAAAAAAATCTATGAATGAAAAAAGCTATGTATAGAGTAGGTAAATTGTTTTAAAGTCCTTACTATAATGCTATAGAGTTTGTTTGAACGCCTTAATACTGTTGCATTTGATGCTCGGAATACTAAGTTTAACAATAATTTGACTGGCTTATTTTATTCTATGCTAATTTCGTCTCTAAATACACATATGGCACAGTTTGCATATGTTGTCACTTATAAAAGTTTAAGATATTACATATAACTATTTATATCTTTTTAAAAATAAATCTTTAATCATAAGATTTACTTCCTAACAAAAAGAAAAAGTACCTAGCTACTAGGGATGTAGAGAAATATGAGGTTTAAAGGTTTAGACGATACAGTTTTTTGGATATTTAAATCCCCGTAATATTTAAGGTTTTCTAATATTTAGGTCTTCAAGCACTTTGCGAATTCGTTTCATATCAGTAGGAAGAGAGAAACATTCCCGCTGGAAGCAAATTCCTACACGGAATATCGCAATATAATAATGCTTTATATCCGATTTTAGTGGATCGCTTGAACGCTATCGGTGATACACGTGCATGTAAATGTTATTGAACCATACAAATAAAATCAATATCAGACATTTACCACATTGATTAAGATAAAAGAATGGCTGAATAAAAAAGCTTTAAAAAGACATAAAGCCTTTGTAAGGTTTTTGATTCTGTGTAAGGTTTTATGTTAAACATGTTCTACACTAATATTATAGATGGGTACAGTTTTAAGTTATTTTGAAGTGGGTTATCTTCGATAGTACTAATCCGATCGTGATAATTATTTCAATAACAGAAACATACACTATTCATGGGTTACAGGGGATATTTTAACCCGAGCCAAACCGCGGCAAGCCGCTAGGCTATTGTTATAAAGCCAAGGGATGAACAACGCTTATGCTGCAACCAAGCAATTACATCCTGGTGACCGCAGCCTCTTCATCTTTTTCCCTGCCGCCCAGTTGCTCGTAGATCTCTTCTATGGACTTCATCTTGGTTTCTGGCACACACCAGAAGATATACACCGTGCTGACGAGGCATACGGCTGCGAAGATCCAGAAGATAAGGTAGAGGCCCACTGTGGTGGCCAGGGGGTGGAACACCCTTAACTGAACGGAGACCAGACCGCTTGTAAACGCTATTACGATGGACGTCACGGTGCCACGATGCTGCAAAATGTTGGATGTTTTAGGAAATCATATTATGCTGGATTTAATATGAAATGCTATGCCTAACCTTTAATATAAAGAAAACTTTCATTTGTATTTGATAAAAGGTACATGGTAAAAGTAATATTATGCCGTTGAATTCGTTTATTGCATAGCAATTACGTAATAGATGGATAATTTTGACAAATAGACCAACACGATATTACGTTTAAATATAAAATATAGAGTTGTAGTAAGCGAATATATATATATAGGTAGGTACCATAACAGGCGAGTTATGGACTTTCAACATGAGAACACAAATAACTATATCCTAGCAGTCAATTGAAATCCTTAAACAAACAGAAATAGCATTACCCGCCAAACAGTGTACAGAATAACGAAAATATTCCTACATTAGTAATTCTAGTTTTTGACCGCGGCTTCGCACGCGTTAAATTCGGAGTAGTTTAATAGATGAAAAAATCATTAAATTCCGTTGCGTAGTTTTAAAGATTTAAGAGAACATAGGGACAGAGATACTTTTTTTTATACTATGTTGTGATGATACATAATACGATTCTGGCAAGACCACCATATGTACATATATTTCCTTTTATGTTCCATCTGTATATTTACTTTTTGTGTGCAATAAACATTTATCTATCAAATATTGGTTAACTCAAAAAAAACTCACTTGGAACGAGAACATCTCCGTCATAACAACAAACGGCACTGGCTGCAGACCAGCCGCGTCGCAGTAGATGCATAAACAGAGCGCGCTGACCGGCACCCACGCCACCAGCGTCGTGCGCGCGAAGAACCACCCGCCCAGCACCGTCAGCGCTATCCCTGATACTAGACACGTTGATCCTAGTAAAGGCTGGAAAATGAATCACAGCATAAATAGATATATTAAAAAAAACAGTTTTTAATGATAGAATGAACCTATTTGCTCACTGTATATGTAGCGAAATATTTAATCCTGTCAATCCTTATCAGGATAATAGGATATCCTCATGATATTATTTTATTGTGTCCAATTCTTGATAAGCGTACAGCTTGGATAAAATCTGTTCTATTAAAGTGAGTCTTAATCGAGCCTATAGTCGGTTGTATATAACTTACAGATGAAGCTATTAAAACCAATAAAAAACGTGTTAATAACAGAGCTATAGAGATAATGTAAAATCTAGTAGTTACTAACCATTTAATCAAGTGGGTTTATAAGGTACTGCTACAGATCAGTATCACCTGCATCTACCTATCTGTTCATAAAGAACAGGTGAATTTATTTAGTTTATTCACAAGGTATTTTTAGTGCAATGAAGAATCTTCATTTAATTTCATTTAAAAAATCCAAGCGTTTGTTATCGACGTATTGATTCAATTTGTCTGCGACACATATTTATTGAAATATATATTTCTGTTCTGCAGTTAGCTCAACCACATAGAGGTTCAGGTTTAAAACTCCCAAGACATATAAAATACTACATGTAACAAACACTCCCTCAGAACTACTATTACCTTCCTGCCGGTCCGTTCCACCAAACTCGATGCAGTGCAAGAGCCGATCATCTGCACAGCACCCAGCACAGCGGCCTGCTGGTTCGGCGTCAGCACCCAGCCCCCACTCGACTCCTTAAAGATCATGGAAGCGAAGTGCAGCACAGCAAGACAGCCGCACAGTTCCCTCGCGAGTGTGATGATCAGCGTGATACGGAACGCGCGGAAAATGCACTTGTCGGACACTGGAAACGTTATTTGTTTGTTATTATTAATAAATAAAATAAATTTTTAATTCTCCTAATTAACAATTTATTATAAATAATTAATAATTTCATAAATGAATTTATTGTATGCTTCTGTTTTCTGTTATGATCTGTTGTGTGTGTGTGTGTGTATGTGTCAAAATAAATGTTTTTCTTTCTTTCTTTCTAATTAATTCATATATAACTAGCTGTAACCCACGGTTGTCACTCGCGCGGTACCCGGGTAAAAAATAGGCTTTGTGCTAATTCAGACTTCAATCTATCTCTATACCATTTCATACAGATACGATAAGCTGCTTTCGCGTGAAAGAATAACAAACATCTTTCCAACCATTCATCCATAATTATTTCGCGTTTATAATATTAGTAGGTTTCAGTAAAAAAGCTCTGGCTCTCATGCTAGGTTTATATCCTTTATTAAAAGAGCCAGTCCTTTAATAAATCCCTCTATTTCTTATTCACGCCCAAACCACTGCACCGATTGGGATAAAATTTGGCACAAAGATATCCCATGGGAACGAGAATTATGCCCGGTGATAAATATAAATTCTTTTTTATATTTGAGGAATTCAAACGAATACCCATCAATTATGACGTCATTCACTTTCGTCTTGTCGAAGGTATTTAGGTTTTCAGCTCTATAATACACCCGATACAATATGTTTAAATTATACTTGACTAATTGCAATAGCAACTTTTATAACACTAACGTTTATTTTTTACTGCATTTTAATTAGTTATGTTACATAATGTATAATTAAAATTTTATTGTGGGAGTCGAGCACGCTTCGGCACGAATTGGGCCAGCTCGCAACGGGGAAGTACCACACCCCCACAGAAAACCGGCGTGAAATAGTGGCATGCCACTGTGTTTCGTACGATGAGTGGGGGAGCCGGAGGCCCGTTTTCTTTTCCTCAACCGTCCTAGTCCATTCCTTCTTTCCAGTCGTTATTCCTTTCCTTTTCCCTTACCCCATAAAAGCGGGCAGCGCATTCACAGAGGTACTACCTTTGCGAATGTTTATGGGCGGTGGTGATCGCTTACCATCAGGCGAACCACCAGGTCAGCTGCCCGCTATGACATAAAAAAAAATATATGTGATTTATTTTAATACTTCAACAAATATAATTATTTCTTGAAGGAAAACACCGTGAGGAAGCCTACATATCGCAAAATCAAAATTTCGACGACATGTGTCATCACCAATTAGTGATACCCCATGCACATGACCAGCGTGGTGGGGCCTCATCCCTTATAGGGGGCCCATGTCCTTGCAGTGGAATTATATACAGGCTAGATGATATAACTTTTATTAGACAAAAAACAGCCAGGTATTTATTTAGAACTAGCTTTTCGCCACGGCCCGCGCAGTCGCAGGAAAGATAGACACGGGGTTTTCCTCGCATGATCCCGTTCCCGTGGGATTTTCTCGATGAAAACTATCCTATGTCCGTCTCCTGGTTCTAAGCTACCTCTGCAAAAATTTCCATCTAAATCGGTCAATTCGTTCTTGAGTTATAAATAGTGTAGTGTAACGGCATCAGTACAATATATAATACCACACAGTAATAAGTACAATTAATACTATAGGTTGTTATAAGTACTCGCATAATCCAACCACATTAATTTATATGAATAATATCAATAATAAATAGCTCCTAGCAAACAAATGCATTAAAATATTTTATTTTAAAACATTTTTGTTACATAATCCACGACAATCTTGTCTTCTATCATGAGGTATTTCGATTAAATTAATAATAATAATAAAAATCATCTTTATTTAGTTCTCACAACATTAGTCCATAACAAAAACTTAAAAATACAGAAAAG
>NC_052127.1:1937879-1949164 GCF_012273895.1 Zerene cesonia
AATGACGAAAGCAGGAGGAGTAGGAGGTAGTAGATTAACCTTATGAGCGAAAACCATATACTTCGTTTTAGAGACGTTCATTAAATTGGAATGAACTGGTTTTATTTTTAATTCATTTTACAGATTATACAACACTGTTAGAAGAATTATCTATACTAAGGTATTTATAAAATCAATACTAGTTATTTTATAATAATTAAGAAATATCTACCCATTTGAACGATATTTATTATTAGTCAAGACGAAGTTTTTTTAACAAAAGCCATTTAACACGAATGTAAATTCAAACAATCTCAAGATTTACATAAATATTGATATGTGCTTTAAATAATTAAAACTCATCAAATACTCTGTAAATCCAGTACAATCGTCAACCGAAAACAAAACGTAGCAACTGACGGATAAATAAAACAAACTATGTATTATAGTTACTATGTAACATCCCATAACCAAGACAAACATGTATGTTTACCGTAAACCGATAATAATCCCACAGTAAGTCTACGAACAGTTATGTATACGTTGCCTACAAACCGGCTCCACGCTACACCGAATCACTTCCGAACCACTCAGGTGTACAAACATTGTGACGTGTGTGGCCAGAGACGGATTTGATATCTAAACGAAGTTATAACCATTAACGATATGCGTACGTCCTGCCGCTCTAACTGTCACAGAGGGGGGCCACTGAAAATCAGTTTGGCAACTGCGTTGCTGCGTAGGCTGAGTGGCTACCTCATTTGGCTCCACTTTATGTCTCCTTTTTCGTTTTTCTTTATTTCATTGTGTTCTGTGTATTAATTGTATTGTTTTCTTTTTTCATTGTTGTATTGAGTTGTTATAATTGTATTGCTTTGTTGTTTGTGGAGCTGACAAGACAACATTTTGGAATTTCGTTTATAATTGAGGGAGAAATTTGTGAATAAGTATTATAAGTGCGAAAGTAACTCTCTCTGTTTGTCTATTCTTCACGCTTAAACCACTAAACCGATTGGGGTTATATTTGATAAAAAGATAATTTGAGATCTGAGAAAGGACATACGATAGGTTTGTTTCTAGAAATACCACGAGATGGTAAGTATACAAGTAAGTAAGAATGCGAGTTTTCCTTTGGCTATGCGGGTGAAGAAGTGAGGAGCTAGCATAAAATAAATATGCAGTGGAACTTAGAACGTCCCTTTTCAAAGTCTCTGTATTATATTACATTTCTGTTGGAATAATATAACTGAACTTTTAGTTTAAAGTAATTTAAAACACGATATCACAGTAAACCGAACCTACAGCTTATTTATTGGACTCCTTTTTACATCATTACGTTTCTGAATTCACAAAAATACAAAATAGAACTTTCCCATTACATAGCTTACATAGCCTTGCCCCCAATACAGGGCCCCAATGACTCCAAATCCAACCCTGCGGGTCGTTACCGCTCAAACACTCGACCATTCGTTACTGGACGCTCTGGGAACGAATTGTTAGCGTCCACTTTGACGTCCCGTTAGCAATAGTTTACTTAATGTTACATGTATCTTATAGATTGTGAATATCAATAGATACGACACAATTTTGTAAATGACACTTGGTTTCAAATAGCAAGTTAAGTGAATGTTACTTTTAAGAATTCAAAATCTCATCCTAAATTAAACACCGATTATAGAAAATAAATATAGATAGTTATAGTTGAATGCATGTCACAATTCCATAGAATTGATGACATTCAAAGTTTACGTATGTGTTTATATTAAACATTAAATACATTTGAAGGGGTCTTTCCAAAAAATCTGAATACTTACATATCGTTTTAAGGGATGTGAAAAAGTTTCCCGACTTGCTTTGCTCCAACTCCATCAACAACAACTGCAATTCGCTCTCGATTGATGCATCTGTCACTTGCTTACACCGAAGCCACGCCAAAACATCTCTCGCCTCCTAGAGACATAAACATGGAGGCATTAAGATACATACATAAGTACCTGGTCTATGATTTATGAAATATTATATTACGCTTAACTGAAATTTCTAGTCGTATGTTAAGTGAATATAATTTAAACTAAAGACATGTTTATGGTCATCAAAATTGATCTGTGGTTTTAGAAACGTGGATCGTCGTGTGTGGTAATCAATGAATTATTAATGTTTTACTTAAACCTCTGAATGGAAAAAAATAATCTAAACTTGAGAATTGAGGCTATTTACGTATTTACAGCTTCTGTACTTGTTACAACTTGCTAGACTTTACGATTAAGCTTCTAGAACCAAAATCTAGAATTATTGTTCTTGTCGTTGAATAACTTTATAAGACTCTTTTGAGACCAGCCCGAAATAAAAGGTAAATAACCTGTTTGAATTGAGTTTAACATACGAAATATGTACAATAAATGTTTAAATAAGAAATAATTTATCGATTTGCAAAAACATTAGGTATTAGGGTATCTGGATTTGCCCTCACCTTTGGTCATCTATCAAAATTTCTCTACGGTGTTAGCTTCTCAAGTGAATTTGACCCAAGTGATGCCCATATCAAGTTGGACTCTCGCTTTCAAGCTACCGAGTTCTAAAAATAAAGCTAACGGGATGATAGCTTGTACTAGTAAATATAGCTTACAGATACGTTTTGATTTTCTTAAAGGGCTGGGTTAAATATTGTAAAAAATTCAAGAGAATTTCAAAAAAATTACGACACAATTTTTGGGTTTTGCATATGAATATGCACACAACGTTACAAATACTATATAATAATTAATAAGTACTTTTTTTGATACTCAGTCGGTACCTATTTTCTTTTCATAAAAACCTTCCTTGCGCCTGAATAAAAATGTTTAAAAATAGCCGAATCGGCGGACCCGTTTACGCTTAGCAACACATTAAGCGATACATTTATATGCACATATAGATTATATCGAAATATTACCTCTACTTTCCCAGTCTTCAGCATATAAGATGGCGTCTCCGGCATGATCGGAAACACCAGCAGATGAATCAGTGGTATGGCGAGTAGAATCCACAGCGTGGCCTGGTAGCATAGATACTCTCCCAGAAGAAAGACGACCAGGTTCCCCAAATTCTGTGACAGCACGACAAGACTGCCGAGAGTCCCTCTGATGGAGTCTTCGCTTATTTCTTTAATGTATAACGGTGTGACGACATAGGATCCGCTAACCCCCATGCCCACTACGGCTCTGGCAGCTATTAGGGCCCAGGTTTCTGTTGAATACAGTTTGAGGCCCCAGCAAATCTAAAAAAATAGTATACAATTTTTCACTGAGAAGTGACATTTGTTAAGAATATAATAATGTTTTTTATAATAATAATATATTCATTAAATCGACCAACTATGAAGACTCATTTTGTTAGTAACAATATGCTTAAAAATAATAAAAATTTTAAGTACCACATGTCTTTTTTAATATGAACTGAAAAAATTAGAAAAATACTTAATTTAGATATTACCAAAACCGACACAGACAAAGTTAAACGGAGGGCTAAAAAACAAACCATACTTATTTCTCATTCTGCATTCAGTATTAAATTAATGCTAAGACAATATAATCGATGTTTCAGTCCTCCATAATTAAAAAATTACTCACAGCCATAGAAAAAGAAGTGAGCATTAACGCTTTCTTCCTCCCAAAATTATCGACAATATAACCGAATAAGAACACAGCTGGAGTCCCCACGAGGTAGGGGACAGACGCCATCCAAGAAATCACATCTGGATGTACTGGGGCGGCTGCCGGGCCGTCTTCAGACATGAGACGAGGGCCCATTGGTGACATCCAACCGATAGCTGTTCCGTATGAGAATACTGGCAGCACCACTGGAAAAAGAAGACGGTTTATTACATTTCGGTAGAGCTGAAAATATTTTTCAATTATCTGCACATGTGAATAACATCACCACTGCTTAAAACGGTGAAGAAAAACATCGTAAGGAAACCGGCATGACCAAGAATCAAAAGTTTGACCCGCACTTGGCCAGCGTGGTGGATTACGGCCTGAATCCTTTTAAGAGGCTGTGTCCCAGCTGTGGGAACATATATGAGCTGATGACGAAACGAATTGAGAAGAGGCTATCTCGCCGAAACCGCTAACTTTACATTTTTGTTTGTATTATTTTGAATTTTAGATATACCTATAAGTTTCAAACTAATATATGCATGTTAAACGTGCGATATATAAACATTTTTCCTGTAACAAAAGTTACGAACGAATAAAAACACAACGAACAAACCTTTTTGGATGGCCCATAACTTATTTGTTACTGATATTAAATCATATATATATCAATAAAAATAATAATCCAGATTGATTATTATATACACATAACGTACACGACATTCTAATTAGACGTTAGCGTATTATCCTTGCACCTCTGCAATGTTCATGGGCGATGGTTTTACCAGCAGGCGACCCAACCAGTTTCTTTGTCGACTATGACGTACATGAGCTTACGTATAGTATTATGTTATACCCCTACATAGTAACACTTGTAGAGGGTTAACTACTTATTAACCCCCTGTCTGCTACTACATAGTACGAGTATACACGCATAATAGGACATCCGATACTCGTGACGTCACAATTCATCGTTGCATAACAATCACAAACAATTAATACAATTGAACTGAATAAAGGACAGTGTTCATTGCCAATGAACCCTGGGTCCTTGAAAAGACTCGCATGAACAGAAAGATGTTGAAACTCTTCACCGATTTATATAATAATTGAAACGAATCACCCAATATTTCCCACTTAAATTTTATTCAACAATTTCTTGTAGTTGCGACTTTAAATCAACTCAGTTTCATAAAGCATACGCATAAATGTTTCTTTCTAATGAGTCAAAGACTTATTTCACTAGATTCGATAAAATAAACATTATATCGAATCCAAAACATATTATCATCTGTATGTTTTTCAGATTTCATTCAAGCTTTGAACACTTATCGAGGATCGGTAATCCTACTTAATATTATAAATGCGAAAGTTTGTTAGGATGTGTGTGTGTTTATTGCTCTTTCACGCAAAGACTACTGAACCAATTGCAATGGAATTTGGCAGGTAGACAGCTGGACAACTGGAATAACAAATAGGATATAAATCCTGATTAGGATCGCCGCTATTAATTAATTGTATTTCTTATTCTCTATACATAAGACCAAGTGAGACATTGATTCTATTATTAAAGCATGTGATTTTAAGTACATAATTATTCTTTTATAGTAGGATATGGCCGGAACAATTATAAATTCATAATATTATTCTGAATAATTCTCAAAATCATTTTTTATGATGATGCTCAAACGTAGGCCATCTTCGAAGGTGGGCATTAGAGTTATTTTATTGTCACTTAAAGAAACTATAAAATACTACAAAGTACAGACACAATAACAAAATTCTCCAACAAAGTGCTATTAAACTGTTAAATTGAAATCAGTGGTTACAAAGTAAACCATGCAATTAACGTTTACTTCCACGCTCTCTGATTTCAAAGAAGAACTGGTTCGAGAACTTTCAAGCAATTGTTCATATAAAGATCGCATTACAGCGAGTATTGGAATTGATTGTGTACGCATACAACAATGTTATATGGAATTTTATTAAATTTTAATAAAGCATTGTTTATGACTGCCTATATAGGTATCTGAAAATTGAACTGAAGTCCTGAAGTAGGTACAAAATTGCACCAGCAACTCCGCTATGTATTTCTTAAAAATATTATTTCGTAATTTCTGACAATATTTTTTTTAAATATACGCATTGGAATCCTCTGTGTATTGAATAATATTATTATTATATATTAGGTAGTACGTTGTATGACATTGTCATGGCGAATGTTTTTTTAATTTTTTGATATTTTAGATGTTAAATTGTTTATTGTAACGCATGTTGTGTCTATATTTGTTTTGTTTTTTTTTTAAGTGTCACACTTTATTATATATTCGCATACCTATACGATATAATTGGGTGCGAAGATTAACTTAACACAATCTCTTCAAATTTAAATGCCACCTTAAAAAAATGAGCTTTTAAAAAAAACTGCGCATTTACCAGTTTTCATAATTCATGTAGGTCGAAGTTCTGTGCGCCGAAATAATAATAAGGAATCGCAAAACAAATTAATCAATTGTGCCGTAGCTGGTAATTCTATAACGGAATCAATTTATTTTTTTGGTTCAATAACAAATATTAAGCTATTTGACTCTGACCCGATAAATCTAATATTTCGCCTATTTTACTAACGTTTTTGTTTACAATCTATAAGTTAAATTTCTATTATGGAAAGCGTTTGCGACCTCGATACATAAAAAATTTCGCAAATATCCGATGTGGTTATTTGATATCAATACGTATTGACAGATCAAAGACAATATTGGAAAAACCTCAGATAGATATTCCTCGTGTAAATAGTATCTGGAAATTGAGACGTAATCTAGAAAAAACTTGAAATAATCATTCTAAAGACAGACATTTCGACTTTTTGATCATGCAAATGTACTGACGTGTTATTAAAAATTTTAGTACCCCTTCAGTAAATACTGTAGTAACCCTACAGTAAATTCAAAAAAACTTATAAAATAATATTCGAACCTCCAGTTCCCGTCGATGGAACTGAAAGACTATAAAAGCTTATAATATGCTCTCTAAAGCAAAAATATCTATCTTTCAATCGTCACAAGGGTTCAAAGTAGGTCTCATTCGATCATAAAAATATATATCTCATCAATATACGGCATTTATTAAGGGACGTCCAAGCCTTTTTTGCAGAAAATATTGCTTTATATGTTTTTTTTTACTTTTACCAAATTTTTGAATTATTGTATACTCATCTGGTATTTAGGCGCAGCAAACAACTGTGGTAATTGCCTTGATGTGTTGAACCAAGATAACTAATAACTCATCACATTATGACAGACAACGATAATCTATTACACATTTCTTAAATTGCACATATTATTGAATATGCTTTAAAAATAGAACTAGATGTGTTTTTTTACTATGACTGTATCTACTTAAAAATAAATAAAAAAATCCTCTTTTAAAAAATGATTTTTACTTCCCCTACTAGTCGTACTTATATTATAAATGCGAAAGTTTGTAAGGATGTGTGTGTTTGTTACTCTTTTGTACGATTGTTTCTCTGAATAAGCTTACATCTGGAAGCATTAGTTTTAATTAAAAAATGTTTCTATTTGACTCTTCGAGACTACGAGGAATAAGAGAGGATCATCAATGCAAGGGGAAGAAATATGTCATTTGCAAGCAAATTGAATTCCGCGTGTTTTTTATATTCTTCTACGTTCTATTATATTATCAAAGTGATACCTTTTTAATAGTTAAATAGATTCAAAATCTTAAAAGAAGTTAAGTCGAATTGAGGTTTGCTGAAATATACCAATGCAGAGGTCCCATTCATGGATGGTGGTGATGTCTTACCATCAGGCGAACCACCAGCTCGGTTGCCCGCTCGAACAAACTAAATAAAATAATATAAATAAGATAAATACTTGAATAATAAAGTAACCAGTAATACGCATCAATCCACAACATACAAAGAATGCCATCTATAATTCATTGAAACAACCATTTAAAAATATGCTATATATAAACTTATGTATATTAAATTATAACACTACGTAATGAAAACTATAATAATACTTATAAATCAGAAGAAACATACCTGTACATTATAATCACGTTCTCCTTATTTCATTGAAATTTTAGACATATTTATTTTAAGCTTTATTTGAGAATATTGTATATTTATATTTCAAACATAATCTTGAAGTCATGAGTCAATGATGACCACTGGCAAAAAATTCGTGTATGTCGCTATCGGAATTCGAAGCAGTCTTTTCGGCTTAAAGCTCGTAATACATTACCATTCTACTATAATGAATGCTCATAACAACCATTTTCCAAGGAAGTAGACAATTAACACGACAAAAGGATAGTTATCATTTATATGGAGCCCCCCGCTAATGGGACTCTTTTTGGGTAAGGCAATCTTGCATAGATATCCACGGTCCCCAGGGAAATAGCCATGGGTTATCTTGGATTCCTACCGATCAAAATCCCACTACGTTGGTGGCGCTTTAGGAGCCCCGTGCGATGGTTGGTATTCGGAAGGGGACCGTGAGCAGATTTTTAATTCAATTCAATTGCCCCAACATTGGTATTTTCTCAGTTTTGTAGTGGAATGAACTTAAAACTAGTCTAAAATCGGAATATTAAATAGATGAAAAAATTTTATGCATAATCGTCATCAAAGGTGAATGAATTTTCGCGTCCTTGAGTTTTATACTAGACACGCTTCTGGACCGGTTCACATTTCTCTTTGTTTATTGCTACGACGCATCGTTTGAATAAAAAATGAACATTTTATAAACTAGGTATTATATTTGTCATTTTAGCGCACAGAAAAATCTAGTCTTTCGCTTTTAAACGCAAAATTTGAGATTATAGTGTACTTATATACATACTATATTCCTACAGATACATCTTAACTTTTGACATGATTTTTGTCAATAGAACTAAGAATAGAAAAAAAGAAAACATAGAATTTTGACGTAATTTTGTTAACATAGTCAAACATAGTAGAGAGAATAAGTGATAATCGATTACTTTTAATTTCTTTCAAATCAAATTTCTTATTTCTCGTTATATAATTCATAAATTTCTTTCAATTCATATTAATCTACAAATTACGATGTGCATAAAGCTTTAACTATGACGATGCAACATATCTTTTTTTATTTCATTATCAGACTGCAGTGTTATGAGCGTTACAGTACGAAAATATTAATGGAATTATCTTCCGTTTATTTATTAATGATCCTGTTAAATATTGGCTTGTAACTACTTTTTTTAGTTTAGTTTTCGGTTAAATTTTTCAGAAAGAAGGTACCTACTACACGAAAGAAATGTGCATATTATATAACATTTTAAATACAGGCACGCAGGCACGCTACGCCACTGCTTCGATGATAGTAAATAAATACTCCATCCATTCAACCTCACACACTGGCGATTAAAGCACCATTACAACCTTTCTAATATTCTGATTATTATAGGTCTTCAAGGGAAAAGCTTATCTAATGCGAAAAATATGTCTTCTGGTGATGAGCAACATTATCCTCCTTTTCCCACTGGGATAAAAAATACGCTACATTGGTTTTCTTTCGAGCGTTATCTTTTATATCGAAATGTATGTCTTTTGTCACGACATCAGCGAGTTATTGGAGCGATTTACATAATTTACTTTTTATTATGATCCTATAACTGAATTCTGATGTCTGATATTGTCGGGAGAAGTTCTTTAGAAATTCCTGCTAAGTACTAATATTATAAATGCGAAAGTAACGCTGTCTCTTTTTCACGCCTTAATCACGGGACCGATTTAGATGTAATTTTATACAGAGATGGATTTGAGAAAGAAATGTGTCCTATCACATGGATGTGATTATGATTATGATATAATGAAGTCTCAATCTAAAGATAATGTGGGAAGTATGCGGAAAAAGCTCGGAATATCTATGATATTGTTGCGGGCGGAGAACTAGTACGAGTAAGATTTATATTCAACTAGCTGCGCCTCGCGGTTTCACTCGCGTAAGTCTATCGTAAGAATATCGGGATAAAAAGTTGCCTATATGTTATTCCAGTTGTCCAGCTATCTACGTACCAAATTTAATTGTAATCGGCTTAGTAGTTTTTGCGTGAAGGAGTAACAAACACACACACACACACATCCTTACAAACTTTCGCATTAATAATGTTAGTAGGATTTCAATGGTATTATCGGAATAGATTGATTTTTACAATCAATTAATTTAATTTTCAACCACAACATGCGATTCAGTGTTCAGTTAAATATTGTGTGAATTCTAAATAAGTATTTGGTGATAAAATAACTTAGAAATACTTGTATCTTCCTCGAATCAGATATTTGCTTTGTGCTCATGGGAATGCTGGGTATTTCTTAGAAAAATGTAACCCTTTGTTGTATTATTTCGTCTTTATTTTTTATTGAATATTTCCATTATAAATAACGAATGATTGCTAACAGCTGTGTTCGCATGGAAACCGGATAAAATAGCCTTTACGTGCATCCTGGACATACTCTATAACTACATGCGATATGGTCTTCTGTCTGTTTGTTCCGTCCAATCTCGGAAACGGCTGGTACGATTTGAATAGCTTTTAATTATTTATAACAAACTTAACTGAATGTTAATAACAATGGCTTCTTTGACGTATAAAAATCATTATAGGTTGATAAATTGCATATTATAATGAACATAATCAAATATATTTTCCAAGTTGAACTGTTTATATACATAAACACATAAGTATTCATCCTATTTATGTTCCCACTGCTGGGACACAGGCCTCCTATGGGGGTCCAAGCCATAATCCACCACGCAGGCCAAGTGCGGGTTGATGGATGTCACATGCCGTCGAACTTTTGATTTTTAGACATGCCGGATTCTTTGAGCAAAAGGTACGTAAATAATGTGCAGATAAATAAAAAAAAAATTATTTATTTGTTACACACTCGCCTGGTCTTGAACTCCCGAACATTCTATTTAGGTCCGAGGTCCACCACTATGCCACTGTTCTAACTACTAAATATTTTTCATACAAGTTTTTCAGATAGCAATCCGTCAGAACGAACGTGTCTTATTATTGACCACTAGCTGTGACCCGCGGTTGAAACCGCGTAAGCGTGCTGCGTAACCGTATCCCGTAGGAATATCGGTATAAAAAGTGCCTATGTGTTATTTCAGTTGTCCAGCTATCTATGAAGCAAAATAGTATTATTATTCACCAATAGATGTCAGGAAAAAAAACACGAATAAAACACGAATATGACATTTTCTAAAAAAAATTCCTAGCTAGATCAATTTATCGCCCCCGAAACCCCCTGTATACTAAATTTCATGAAAATCGTTGGAGCCGATTCCGAGATTCCAATTATATATATATATATATATATATATATATATAAATATACAAGAATTGCTCGTTTAAAGGTATAAGATAAATTGAATATTCAAAATTGATTTAAAAATATACCGATGAATGAATAAATATTTGAGTATCATCTTGACTTTTATCCGGTTGTTAACCAAAAATATACTTATATATAAAATTTCGGACGGTCGAAATTTCCTTGAAAATATTCAATGATAATTGCAAGGTTTAAAGTCTAGCAGATCGTAATTGAGAATTGAATACTTGAATTTTTAGTAACTTTATAGGAAAAGGCCTTTTTCAGATCTC